>NW_027460280.1:16752135-17052135 GCF_050947875.1 Dermacentor variabilis
CCCTCTCCGCCGCACCATTAGACGGGATGGTATGGAGCGCATCGAAGGTGCAAAATGTTGTTGTTTGCCAAGAACAACGCGAAGTCTTGACTGGCAAACGGGGTCCCGTTGTCAGAAGCGATCGTGCACGGTATTCCAAACCTGCTGAAAATGCCACGCAGAGAGTCAATGGTAGTGTGCGTTGAGGCATGAGACAAAGGTATTGCTTCGAGCCATTTGGTGTGTGCGTCGACTACTACGAGTATCATTCTTCCGCAGATCGGACCCGCGTAGTCAATTTGAATACGGGACTACCTTTCGCCTCTTTCAGGCCAGTTAACGACGAGAGCTGCAGTTGGCATCGCCAGATTTTGGACATAGTTCTGGCACTGAGCAGACACGTCTTCAATATTTTTGCCAAAGCCTGGCCACCAGAACAAAGCACGTGCTATAGATTTCATTGCCGGTGAACCCTAGTGCGTTTCATGTAGAAGATACATCACTCGCTCCCTAGCTTCGGTCGGTATTATGACCCTATTACTCCACTATACCAGTTCCTGTGCTACGGATAGTTCGAGCTTACAGTCGAAAAACGGCAGTACGGCCCGGGCCATTCCCTTTGTGTTTCTGGGCCACCCATTTATTACGTACCGTTTGACCTCGACCAGGACAGGGTCAAAAGCCGTTAAGGCCTCCAGCTCACGCGTTGTTATGACGCCATTGTTCAACTGGTTTAGCGACAGCACATATTCGGGCGACCCACCCTCGTCGCCACGGTAGCATAGCCATGACGTGCACGCAGTAACGCCAGACCAGTGCAGCATCAGCGTAGTCAGTAGAACAAAAATGAACCCTTTATTCAAAGGTGTAAAGCGTATTTATAAGTAGCCGAGTGGCAGGAAGATAGGAAGGAGCACGTGTTAGTAGTGATAGTCCGAACTCTGAAGGATCGCCAGATGAGGCGATAAAAGGTGCGCGCCCTTCGAAAACACACGTGAAGTTGCAACAGTGAGGAATGCTGTAGAAGAGGTCTCCAATGTCAACTGAAAAAGCCATGTTGGCCCCAAGGATTAAAGGCTGTACTACCGCTGCCGAGCTAGCCACGCTGAATTGATCCTGCACTTGCAGGACTGTCAACTGTCGCTGAATAAATTGACTCACTTACTTCTGCCATGAACCTGTCTCCGGGATGATGACTCTCCGAGGAAAACCCACCTTGTGTGTTTTTGCTGAAAAGAACAATTGCAGTTGGTTCCCCTTGCAATTCATGATACTTTGCGAAACGTTGTCAAGGTTGTTTTCAATTTGGAAAAACTTCTTGTTTTCTGTGTTTTGTGACTGGTTCTTTCCTTGAACTATGTACCAACTGGCCCGGATTTCAACCCTTCCGTAAGAGATAGCTAGAAAATTTATGTTCGCACAATCGGCCTATTCAACACTTCTCAAACAGGCAAGTCACTAAAAATAATTTCTTTCTCTTCAAACAACAGTTGACAAACCTGAGCACGGTGTGTCCCCAAAAACGTTTTTTGAAGTACGCTCAGAGTAAGTTCAGCTCAGCGTTCAGCCAAGCAAAACTGGACGAGCAAGAGAAGCCTCAGCGCGGGAACTTGTCTCCGTCACAGCCCTGACGAACACGTTTTCTTGCTGAAACGTTTGTTACAGGCTGAGGCTTCCCTTGCTCACCTATGTTTCTAAGTTGAAGTGTTCATCTCCTTGCAACCTTTTTGCCTTGTTTGAATACACAAACCGAGATGTTTTTTCAGCATGAAACCGTAAATAGCATTTTCCAAGAATCCGTAAGCATTAATTGGGCTTGCTTAAATGTTTATGCGGTGTCCTTGTTTATTCACACAATATTTGCAAAAGTCCTTGTTAGCACTGTTGTCTCCATAACGTTCCTTGCCAGCACTCCACTGGTGTCAAAGCCTTTACTGCTCCTGAACACCAAATGGGCAGCACAAGTGTCAAGGGCAGGCAATATGTGCAGTAAAATACGTATAGGGTAACGTTTTTTTTTTCACTACACTATGTGCCTCTCGCCGATGTCTTATGAAAACAATTGATATTGCAGCTCGAGCTTATTTTGCTGACAGTACATTTTTGCCGAGCACTGTTTATGTTTATCTTTAATCTAGCTGATATTGTCGAACGCAGACAATGCACATATAGTATGAAACACATCAAGCAGCACTGTACGTAACTACAAGCGCGACGGTAGCCCGGCATAAATATTGTTGTCTAAAGTTTCGCTCTCCCTACTTAAGTGGCACGCCGAACACTGTGAGAAAACTTCGTTCGCTTCCAGCTTTCAATTAAATTAAAGAGGTGCCTACCTGTGTTCCTGTATGTTGTAAACTTAGTGACTGATAGCACTAAGTCCACCTGATCTGTACGGAAATTGTGAGCACGTACTGCTTCATTCACCATTGATAATAAACAATGTAAGCTTACTTGTGTCAAGTGTTTTTTTCCCAATCGAGGCCTCTCGGTCGCCTGGCTACATAATAAAGGTATCTGTAGTCATGTTAGAGTACCGCACAAAGGATTACCGCCCGGAGAGCTGTAATAAAACGCCCAAAACCAACGAACGAGCTGCGCGACAAGCCCCACCAGCCGATACCGCAGCGGCCATATTGCTCACTACGTAATGATGATGATATTAGTTTTGACTTTGTCAGCGCCATCTCTCGGTCGTATACTTTAGTTCATAATGCCACCGCTACTCCTATTTCCGTTGCACTGCGGAAGGCACAGTTTCCTTTCTCTAAGTTTATATAGGTGTTCTCTGACCGCGCCCTGAGCACCACACACAAAGAACGCTCAGCACGCCAAGGCGCCGCCGTTCGTACACCTCTCATAATATTCTTACACCGTGGTCGGGTGATACGTTTACTGTGCTGTTTCTTCAGTGCGTTTATTCCGCTCTTTTTGCATCTGCTCTATCGCGTTTGTAAGGACGGCGCACGAAGCTATAACCCGACCGCCTGATGCGTGTGGCGGTCCGGCAGTAGTGATGACGGAGTTTCGTGTCGTCTTGCCGCGTCAGATGTAAGTTGCAAAAGTTCTTCTTCACGTCAGCCAAACTGTTACAGCAAATAAAAAAAGGAAACGCGAGAACAAAATATTTAGTGAATTGATATCGAAACCAGGCTCTCAGTGTATCAATCGGAGATTTTACGGCAACGCTAACAAAACGACCGACTTGCGATCGTTTATGTATTTTAAATGCACACTGTTCAGATATCTGCCGCGAGAGTTTCGCTCATTTGGGAGTTTGTATAAACCACTTCTTGCGACCTTTACGCACGTTATCTACAACGTGTTGAACAGAAACAGCCACTGCAAGTTTCGTTAGAAAAGCGAGCCTTAAGACCTGTGGCACTAAATAACATCGAAACTAGTTAGTGAGTGTGCATTGTCAATCACGTTTTCTACATGCCCACTGCCACACTCTCCACAGAACCCCATCTATAGAGCATTCACTATTTCTAGTAGACAATGCAACATCAAAGTATTGCCTAGGTATACTTTGTGACGCAAAATACATTCTTGAAAAGGGACAAAAGAAAGGAAGACAGGCGCTGCACTATCTTCCTTTCTTCTGTCCCTTTTCAAGAAATGCATTTTGCGTCACAAAGTATACCTAGGAAATCTAAGCACCAACTCGCCCAAGAAGAAATCCTTTTGGAATTTCAAAGTGTTGATTTGCAGGGCTTACACTGAAACAGGCACGCTGCATTACATCAAGCACAGAATAAGCACTGACGTGATGGAAATATGTATTTAACATTTAAGCTTCCCTTTTCCCGACGTATCCTAACGTGAAACAGGAGAAAAACCAACGAGAAACGCCAGGCGTACTTCCAGAAAAACAGTGCTGGACTCATCTAACGTACCTGTAAAAAAGTCGCTGTGTCGCCCGAAACGCGAAGCAACAATTGCGATAGCAAATTAGTAGACAGCTATAGAAAGTAACGATAGTAGCTTTATCGGCCCTTAAAGTTGTAAACATTTGCTTACTAACTAAATTAATAAGCATGGTGTCACGTGCGCACACGGAGCAAGTCATTTAGGAGGTGAAACTTCCTTCAGCGCGAGCGAGCGCGGGCGACTAGATAAGGTCACAATAGTTGTATGCGCCGACGGGACAGTATACAGTGGCGGCGCCATGCGGCGCGTCGTAGAAGCCGCAGCGAAAAAAAAAATGCAGCGCCCGGGCAGGCGGCTTCGGCGCGCTCTCAATGGCGGTAATTTCTTTCCAGGCCGCCAGGCGCCGCCAGCGCGGTAACGGCTCCGCGGGCATGTGACTTTTTCTGGTCGCCGCAAACAGCGGAGTTTCCACTCCTAAATGTTTCTTGCTCCGTGCGTGCCCATAAGCAAACATGAACACAACTCCCTCGATGACCGCGCCCACTCGCTGTCGCTGGAGCGAGCAAGCGCGCGGCAGCAGCAGCGACCGAATTCACATTCGTGCTGCCTCTCGCTTCAGCGTGAACTAAGTGGTGAGAACACAGCGCACACGACGCAATCAGAGCTCTGTGCACACGGTCCCCGTGGAAGATCTCTCTCAAGATAGCGGCCGCGGCATACGCTACCGGAGTGGAACGGCCCGCTCGCCGCGGTGCGCGACGGAAGACGGCATGCTCTTGCGCGCGCGAGATTGAGCCACCACCGTCGGCTAACCCTCACGCACGTGCAGCATACGGCGCGTTTGGTACGATGCTATCACACTTGCAATTTATACAGAGCATCACGGCGACGGAAGTGGGTCAGTACTATTCATATTTTTTTTATTTTATTTATTTATTCATACTTTCAACCCTCATAGAGGGTCATAACAGAGAGGACAATAGTATTACGTGCATCAAATATGGACAATGTCAATGTACGTAAAGTTGCTTAACACTTGTCAATTCGCAGTGAATGAGATGTCCACTTGAATGCTGTGCAGCACACTTCTGACATTTATCAACATACGTACAATGAACATCATGTCGCACACATCACTTTGCACTTCAAAACTAAATGGAAAACTCCCGTAAGTACGCCTCAGCAGCATTTTCAAACTCGGTGACAGCATTTAGGCTAACAATAGCGTTTGGCAATTTGTTCCACATTTCTATCGCATCCGTGAAGAATGAGTATCGAAATGCATCACTGTTGGTACGGTACAGCTTTATGATGTATTCACGGTTAGTTCACGGGTTTCTTTTGCCTGGAGCGTTTAGATATTTGAGCTTATCAATCTTAAGTTGATCCTGCATGATTTGATAAAGCACCTTCAGCCTATATTTGTTTCTACGCACCTCAAGAAGATCCAAGTTGCAGTACTGCAACATAAGCGTGACCGATTTCTTCCTTCGATACGTAGAACAAATAAAACGCGCCGCCAGTCTCTGTATCCTTTCCAACTTCCTCTTAAGCGTCACTTGATAGGGACCCTAAACAACGGCTGAATATTCTAATATCGCCCTAATGAAGGTTTTGTATGCAATAAGTTTTACATTACGCGATGCGTGTTGCAGTTTTTTTGTCCAGAAAGTATCACTTTTGATAGGCAGTCATGCAGACCTTATCTATACGTTGGTTCTATATCAAATTTCGTGTTATTGTTACCTCTAGATACTTGAACTTTTGCGCATTCTCCAATAAATGTCCTCCAATGCTGTAAAAAAAAGGAATAGATAGTTTTCTTTTTGCTGATGTGTGTATATGTGGATTTGGGATAATTTATTTCCATTTTACATTTCCTACACCAATCATCTAAATTTTTTCAAACATTTCTGAATTTTAAGCTGGTCATCCATTTTAGTAATTGTGGTGTAAATTAAGCGATCGTCTCCGAAGAGCTTAACATGAACACCCTCTTCTGCCACGCTACTAGTGTCATTGATATAAAGAAGAAAAAATAGTGGTCCCAATACTGAGCCTTGGGGCACTCCGGAGAGTACAGCTAATGAACATGATACATAACCATCGAGTTTAACTACCTGCGTACGGTTTATTAAATATGCTTCAATGCATTTTATTATAAATTCATTTATTCCTGCATTATGTAATTTGAAGATTAATTGGACATGAGGTACTTTATCAAAAGCTTTCGGGAAATCCACGCAAACCACATCAACCTGTTGTCTTATATATACTGCACCTGCAAAGTCATGAATTGTTTCTGTTAACTATGTAACACTTGATAACCCCGTCCTAAAGCCATGTTGATAAGGATATAGTAAATTGTTCTGACCTAGAAACCTGATTATGTGCTTTGCTATTATATGTTCGAAGACTGCAAATAACTGAAGTAAGTGGCACTGGACGGAAATATGTTGCCTGTCTTCGATTACCTCCTTTAAATGCAGGTATCACGAATGCGGTGCGCCAGTCATGCGGCAGGGAGTGATTTGTATAAGATTTTCGAAAGATGATAGTTAGGTAATGTGACATCAAATCTGCGTATCGTTTGAGGAATAGTGCAGGTATATTATTGGGTCCGCTCGATTTCTTTCTTATCCAATTTGAGTAGTTGCTGAAATATTCCTTGCTGGGTGATTTCAAGTGTTTTCATTGGAACAGTAGGGGGAATGTGTAAGGCTTCTTCTAAACGTTCAGTAGTTTCTGGGACGTTAAATACATATTGGAAAAAATTGTTAAGATTGCTTGCTATTTCATCCTTTTCTCTTATAATGTCGCTTCCAACTTGAATTTTGTCAATCATCTCTTTCCTGCCGCTAAAATACCACCAAATTTTTGAGGTGAGGACCTAAGGAAATCACTGAGCTTTTTTTCGAAGAATATTTGCTTAGATTTAGCCAAAGTACGTTTGAGTTTAGTTTTTAGATTGACCAAGACCACTGGCGACGTGCTCCTTTTACGCCATCTCTTAGTTTTTCTTTTCATAAGAATTACATCTCGGGTGATTCAAGGACTTGTCTGCTTTGTTTTTTTAACCTGTGATGGAAAATATTTGTCTGCAGTGACTTATAATACATTTGAATTCTTGCCATAATTCTTCTACTGCTTTTAGACCAGCGGTAATCTTGAAATTATCAAATTGAATAAAAAAAAATGTAGAATCGAAGTGTCATCAGCCCTAGCATAGTCCTTAATTTTTGCTGGCACATAGATCTTCATTTGCCTAGTTGCTCGGATAAGCACATTGAGACAGATCATCCTGGGATCCGATATACCATCTTCTACCTTCACATTGTACTCATTTAATCTATTTGGTAGAAACACCACGTCTGGTATTAACCTTGACATCGGTGTAATTCTGGTATCTTCAAGCTCGATTTGTGTCAAATTGTACGTAAACATAATGTCTAGTATTTTTTCAGCACTTACTGATTCCACACCAGTATACGAAAAGATTTTCCACTTTATATTTGGTAGGTTAAAATCTCCAGTCATTACCAACAAGGGTTCCCATTTACACGAGAATATAAAAACTTGTTCAGGTTTTCGAGAAACTCAGGGGTAGCTTGAGGGTAGCCGATATACAACTGCGAAAAAGAAAGCAGAACTTTCACGAGTTATTTTACACCAGAGAGTTTCTGGTACTTCACGATCAATCAACGAAACATTCAGAGAACTTTTAACTATTATTCACACCCCACCTCCACGTGAGTCTCTGTCTTTCCTGAATATGTTGCAACTGGGAGAAACAGTGCAATCATTTAGTACATTTTTATGCAACCATGTTTCAGTTATAGTGGTTATGTGACGATCATGCAAAAGCAATAAATACTCAAGATGGGTGGTCGTATTTACTATACTGCGCGCATTCAACGAGAGCAATCTTAGCTATCTTTAGGAGTCTCAAATGAGCTGCATGTGTTATCAGATCCATGTGAATTATTTGATACAACGCGCTCACTTTGCTTCATTTGATCAGTATCACATTTGCCCGAGTGCAAGTAGCGCTTGTCTCTGACGTCATCCATGCGTATAACTGATCGTTTATCCGAAGTTTATCGTGCACACGAACAACTTTTGCGCCTGCGTCCGTGTCCAAGGCAGCACTTTTCCATAACTTCTTTGGTATCTGCACTGTTTTCTTTGCATAGTCATTGCTTATCCTGATTGAAGTTCCCTTTAGCTTTGCGCAGCTTTTGACGAGTGCATCATTTCTTTGTAGTCTTAAAATTTCAAGATCACAGGCCTTGGTCTACCAGGATTTACTTTGCCAATCCGGTGAATTCTTTCCATTGTAGTGACTCCTATGCCACGAACTTTAGAAAAAATATCTTTTATTATGCGTTTATTTAACACTTGTGCAGACACGTTCGCGCTTTCAGTAAAACCAAACACCATGAGATTGTTTCATCTGCTTCTATTTTCATAATCGATGAATTTTGCAGATTCTTGTTCAGATTGAATGTTCAGATATAATTGCTGTCGCAATGAAATGTGGGTGGGAGACGTCGGACGTACCTTTAGCCACAGCCAACAATAAACGGCTGCTCGACGCTAAACACTTCCTAATTTGAGTTCAGGCTTCCTAGCATGCGGATCCCGAGGCTTCGCATGTATGTTCCAAAGTATGGCGCACTGACATCTTATAGGAGATTAATTTGAGTTTCGAAGGAAGTTAGAAAGTGTAGAGAATGAGTCCTAATCAATTATTCGCTTTTCTAACAATAATGCCAATGTACTGGTGCCGGGTTATGTAAGTTTGAAGTTATGGTAACCACCTATATTTGTATTCGGTTACTTTTGTTATGTAATTGCCTTTCACTCTGTAATTTAAAGGGACCCTGAAACGCTTTTAACGATTTTCTACAAACGTACTGAGTCGTTAGAGTAGGTCCTTCTGATCATTAATTGACACGTCTAAGTGCTCTGCGTAAAGCGTGTAATTTATTATAAAGTTTTAAAAATGCACATCGCTGCCGATCGCAGCGCACTGCTCGGCGGAATTTTAAGCCGCCCCTACCCATATGACCAAAATCACCCATATGACGTCAGTGGGGCGAGCTATCCGATTGGCTGACCAGGGCGCGTGATCGATAATTTTTCCAACTTTATGGTAAACAAATGATCTTCGTAATAGTTGGAATGTTAGTTAATTTCTTTTTATGAAAAGAAAGTAGCATAAAGAGAATGCACAAGAACAATTTTTCAGTACATTAAGCACTTCCGGCACACAGCAAGTGTCGTCTGCTTGTGTTACAACGTACTACATTTTGACGAGAGCTCCGCGGTCACAGTTGGTCTCAGTCTTTTCGCGAGCACTATGATTCGACTTTGTTGCCTTGTGGACTGCAAACGTAGCGACTGGCAATATGTCAAGCTGCCACATCGTGTCCCTCTGCAAGGCAGCGTACGAGCGAACTGGCTGCTGCGCATCGGACTACCGCTATCCGATCGGCGCCAGGATTTGCGCGTTTGTGGCCGTCACTTTACAACGGAAGATTACTAACGGAACAGCGTTTCGCGAGCCCCGTATTAGGGCAAACGTAAGCGCAAGGGGACAGGGTCAGGCCGCTTGACTGTGCCGTGACGGGATGAGCCGAGATGAGCAGAAGCGCAAATGTGAATGGTCTGCACGGTGCAGCCACCTGGTGGCATAGAGCGCAACCATACACAGTAGCAGCAACGAAGCGTATTCTTCTTTGCTGCTGGTGCGTATTTTTCGCCGGAGTTTAATCATCGACACGTTGTTTTTATAAATGTTTAAAATGTTTTACACTTGGTTAGAGCAATATTAGCGCTTTGTTTGGCTGGTTAAGCGCTGCGCCAACAAGTGTCTGGACCGTGTAGACCGATCAGGCCGCTCACGTACGTCTACGCCAAAGTTCCTTCATCAGCTTGAGTTTATGCCTCCAGTGATTTGCCGAAATGACCAGCTTGCCTGTGGTTAACGGAATACCAGACACGTTCGGCGCTACGACAGAATGCTCGCAACGCACGCTGCTTCGATAGCTCTCGCTTGGGGTCGACAGCCAAGCGGCTAGCGGAGAGGTCTCGCGCGGGCGGGGGCGGGCTCCAAAACAACCGAAAGTGGACGATGTGACGTCGCATCGTGACGCAGGACCAGTGAAGGCGGAGCGTAGCCCCGCTCGCTCGGCGAACGAGTTGAGGAGGAAAAGCGTGGATGGGGAGGAGGGTAACTTCTAATCGCTTGTAGCTCCATTAATACGTAACGCTTCACTTAAATTGTGGTGCGAATGTTCTACTTAAGCTGTACCCTACGCGTCTACAAAATTTGTCCGAACCGTTTCAGGGGCCCTTTAAGTATAGAGCCCTGTGCACGGGAGTACGCTCATTGATTCAGTTTTTTGTGCGTTCACAGTCATCAGCCATTTATTGCACCATTGACTGAGTGTACCGAAATACTATTTTATTTAGTTTGATCAAACAGACTTGATTTCAGTGCACCTAACGTTGTTGTTTACAGCTAACCTGGCTTGAAGAAGACATTGAGGAAGGCGATCATTAACTTGGATTAAAAACACCAAAGGCGCGAGTACACAGCCTAGCGGCACGAGTGATTCAACGTGACAGATCTCAGGCCTGTTTTCATCGATGCTGACATATAGCCGTAGGTTAGCTTGACTCTCCATTGAATCCATTGAACCATTGCTGTTTCCTGGAGTTGCTTTTAATTTAATTATTAATTTCCTGCGATTCACATTGTCAAAGGCTATGTTCAAGTTCATATATATCATGCCCGTTTGCCCTCTTATATGAAGCATTTCGGCAACATAATGAGTGGGTTCTGCTAGTTTTCTTACTGTCAGATGCCCTCCCGAAGCCCATGTTCTTTTACGTTGAAATATTATTGAGAAGCAGGAAATTTTCCGCTGCGCTTACCAACTACGTCCGCTAATACTTTGCTCGACGCAGGCGTTAAGGCAATCGCCCTGTAAGTGGACGCAGACTTTCCTTCGCCACCTTTGAGCATCGGATTATATTTACTAAATTTCCAGGCCTCTAGTAGACGACCCATTGAGGGTGATTTGTCAAAAATTTCTGGAAGATAGCCATACAGTTACCTCGTCAGGGAAGCGTAGGCAATTACGTCTCGACCATTCGACTTAGACGCCTTGAAGTTCAATAATATTGCAAAATATCCCACCTTCCGAAGGTTCAACGTCACCCACATCCGAAGAGACACTGAATGATTCAATTTCAAACTGGTGTCAGACACAAAGTCCAAGATGCAATAACGGCGTGTTTTATTGTCTGCATTAACAGAATGTATGCCATATGGATTCTGATCCGGGTCCCGGATGCGATATATGCATTTATTATATTTTCTATGCATGATAAAATGAGCAGACTGCAGACCTCGAGGGGGACAGGCTGACGCACTGCATCGTTGGCGTATATGTGTACGCTTCCGCAGCGGCAGCAGGGCAAAAGGCATGGTGGCTGAAGTATGCTTCGGTCTCCTCTTTTTACAGCAGAGAACTCGCTTCCACAGATCGCCAGCTTCCGCCCATGACTAATGGCCGCCACCAACCGGAAGTCGCGGTCCGGAAGAGGTTCTCCACTTCTCCTAAAAGTTTGGCGCCCAAAACGGGGCCCCTCCCGCATTTCACATGCGGCAGGTCGATTTACCCCGACTTATCATATATGAGCCGTTTCGTATACAATATGTTACAGAAAGTCACGTACTGCTTAGCTATCTCTCTTCCAAAACGTTGTTTTTTAGCTCGGCACGCAGAAGAGCGTTTTTTCTCTTCTCACTAGCTTGGTCTGCATCATTTAGTTCCCTATAAGGCCGGAAAGTCGTGAGAGAAACAGCTCACCTAATTGCTTATGGCAAAAGTAGAAAAAAGGCAAAGTAATCACTGCATGACTGTTTCCTAGCGTAACGCGCTTTTGCTTTTGGGTTCTTTTCTTTTTTTGCTATGCTTTGTGTTCTCCGAAAGCTAAACACAGAAGTAAGGAACATCATTAAGCTCCTTGAAGTAACAAATAAATGGGTATCACTAAGATTTCCGTTGCTGCTACGGCTGGATGAAGCCTGCAGCGGCGTGTGGGAAGGACCTGCTAACGGTGTTATAATGGTATACGTACGCCTGTAATGCTTCGGAAAAACTCCCCAAGCTACGCAATGTGAGCGTGAGGGAGGCGCAATGTCACTATATTGTTGTTAATTTTTTACACCGACTGAAGCGCATAAGCGAGCATTTCCCCTCGTCACCAGAAGGAGGCAGGCACTATTAGCTATGCAGTGTATACGTCCCCAGAGTCGTGCCTTGCAAGAAGGCGACATCAATAATCGAGGCGCATGATACTAGCCACTGAGGAATGAACTATACGGTAATTTACCGCTTCAACCGCTTCTGCTAAGAAGGCATGTCGTGAAGAATATTTGGCTACCAGATAGCCTCTGTTCTGGCTCATGTGAAATGGACAGCACACACTCCAGCTACAGTTGCGCATCACTGGATTCACGATCCTCAGAAGGCACAGGTCATTGGTACAGGGCGGAAGCGCAGGTCTAGAAAGAAGCGATGATGGCACACTAGCCGACCTTTCTTTGAAATACTGGGCACGTTGAGCCCACTTCACATAGGTCGGCTGGAAACCCAAGTATTTCGGGAGAATACCACGTGGGTAACTTTTCAGTAATTTTTCTCCAAGTTAACACTTAGACCCTGTCAATGGATGGTGATTAACTTATTTGGACTCTCCGGAACTGAGGGGATGGAGCGACAACAAACCCAGCTCGCGTGCGTTGAAGAATGGTTTTACAGCTGACCGGCGATATGGTACACGATTGATCGACCGTACACCAGAAAGATGAGAAGAGAGGCGACGTAAAAACAAACACTCCGTTTAATAAAAAAAATAATTGTCCGAGCATGCGAAACCTAACAAACAGAACCGCAAAAACCTCGCTTAAGGCGTGTGGCTGACAAGCAGCACAAGCTCTGACGCGATGCGCAAAACTTTCCCACCATGTTGAAATTTACAAATCGATAAAGAATAATTCAAAAATAGGTGACACAAATGAAATATACATGCTACAATAAGCGCGACAGCCGCTGCACCAACACAGTATTGGGAAGAAAACGCGATGTTGACATGCGCATAAGATTAAACGCGAATAAAGGATAAAGTCGTACTTTCGCTCAAATGACGAAGCGTCGATTACGATAGCAAATCAGTAGACAGCTGTACGAAGTAAGGATAGTAGTCTTATTAGCCGTACGTTCTTTTAAACATTCGGTCACAAAGTAAATGACTAAGTACGGCGTCGTGAGCGCATACGCAAATTTGAACACGTCTAACTCTATGAGCTCGCTGTCTAACTCGAAACTCGCTGTCAGAATGTTGGAGTGAGAAAGCGCCGCAGTAGCAGCGAGCTAATTGACCTTCGTGCGGCCTCGCGCTTCAACAGTAGCGAGGCGCACACGAAGCTATCAGCAATCGGCGCACTGTCACATCACACTGTCGCACTGTCGCTCTTGTCCGTGCGGCCGCGCCGGACAAGAGCGCCCCTCTCTCTCAGCGGTGCCTTCTGCGCAACAGATGACGGCGCGCCCCGCTTTCCTGCCTTGTGTGCGCGAGGTTGAGCCACCATCATCCGCTCGCGCGCTTTCCTTCGCGCAAAAGCTTACGGCGCGCGGCGACGTTGTTGTCGCCCTTGGAACATCACGGCAGAAATGCGCCTCGAGTGTCCTTGTAATTGCTCTGGCAATTAAAAGCATTCCTGCAGACACTTACGAGAGCTGCTTGAAACACAAGGATTTCCTGTGTCGTGTTCGTCGAGATACCATTCGAAGAAACGTCGGACTGCTGGTACCTCCCTGCCGAAAATCATGACGGACTTGCCCTTTCTGTCGGCCGACATGTTTGCGAATGAAGTAGTAATTATAAAGTTCAATAATTAAAAGAAATATTTAATAATAATTCGTGATTAAAAATAGTGACTAGAAGTACACACGACTACGGCTATTATTCAGTCGGTACGATTTCTCTAGGGCTCTTGGGTTTTTAAAAAATCTTCGTCCAAGTTAACTGGGACACCAGGTATATATGAAAAATGAGAAAGGAACGGAGGGGCCGATTTTTATTACTTATATCAAAATAAGCCAACAAAGACACCAAGGAGAAATCACTTGTGCTTACTGATTGAATTAAAGCAATGAAAAATTGCTGGAATGGAAAAGTGCTGAAAAAGCAACTGGCAAAGGGTGGGATACAACCCCACATCGTCGCATTACACGTGCGATGGCCTTACGAATTGAGCTGCCGTGGCGCCGTTTTGCCATTCACTTTCCGCGGTAGTTATGTCTTACTACTAGAAATAACACTGGGAGTGTTAATCAGCACCCCCACTAGTAGTAATACAGAAATATCGTAGAAAGTGCATCGGAAAACAGCACCTCGGTTGCTCAACTGGTAATAGCATCGAACGCGTAATGCGAAGATGTGTGCTCGTATTCTACCTGCAGCCAGCTGCTTTTCATCCATTTTCATTTTCCTTAATTTATCATTTCTTTAATTCAATTATTAAGGACAAGTAATTTCTCCTAGGTTGTCCTTGGGGTCCTTGTTTCTTGGCTTCTTATGATATGAATAATCAAAATCGGGCTCCTCGGTTTCCTTGCTTCGCCTTGATTACATAACGAGGGTGTCAAATCCCGCAACACTGATGCCTTAAGGTACCATGTGTGGGGTTATTGATTAGTTGCCTTCACCCAAAATTATCACACACTCGTGAAGACTGCGGCAGAAAGGATGTCCTACATCCGCCGCCAAGCTCTGTAAAGGGCGGCGTTGGCTAACACTCCCAGGTTTAGTTCTAGTAGTAAAACCTAAATACCCTATAAGGTGGATTGGGAAACGACGCCGTCGTAGCTGAATTGGTAAGAGCTTCGCACACGTAATGCGAAGACGGGGGTTCGTATCCCACCTGCCACCAGTTGTTTTTAACGCGAGAGCTTTAAGGACCCCGTTTGGCAGAAAATCCGGCGTCAGTGTCGGCGTCCCGCGCCGGCGTCCGGCGTCGCGCCTCAGTTCGGCAGCAGTGCACTACGGAGCCACATCTAAATTTTGCCTCTGCTTTTGCAGCCCGAAACCGGACTCGACCAACGTGCTATCGCCCCTTCTGACGTCTACAGTGCCGCGTGTGTCTGCACCCCAACAGTGATCGGAATAACGTGGCCGGAGCTACTGTTCTGCGACAGCGCAAGGGTCGCACGAGCGCCAGACCACAGCACAAAACTGTCAACGGAGCGAGCAACTGTTACATTTCGGCAGCAGTGCACTACGGAGGCACATCTAAATTTTGCCTCTGCTTTTGCAGGTGAGCGGAATATCCTTATTTAGCCAATAAGTCATAGAATCTGTGCACTGCTGCCGAACCTATCAGCTTTCTTGTACTTGTTTGATTCTTGCTACTGGTGTTGTTAGTGTACTGACGTACACTTTTGTTGTGCAATGTCGAAAGAGGCTAAGGCCATTGAAGATTTCAGGCGGGAGCTCAGAGCAGACTTGAGGAGCATAAAAAAGAAGTTTCAAGAAGTCACTGAGCCGAAAACAGAAATACAGCAGGTTCTAAAACTAAACAGGATCTTCGCGCTGAGAATGCCACGCTATGATGCAGAATTGAGGAAGTGGAACAATATCAACGTTCAAATAACATTGAGATAAACGGGATTCCACTTGAAGGCGAACCACTAGTCGTTGTGAGGCACATTGGCGAGCTGATTAAGGGAGAGGTCTCAGAGGCTGATATCGACATCTGCCACCGAGTGCCTACTGCTCGACATGATAAAGCAAATATCATTGATCGGTTTGTCCGCAGACAATTACATTGCAATTACACTGCAATTACACTGGGCTTTCAATCATCCTCAAAGGTGTTCGTAAACGAACACCTCACAAGGTATGGCAAACGACTTCTTGGTGCCGCAGTAGAAAGAAGGAATTGAGATGGCGGTTCGTATGGACGGCTGGCGGCAAAGTGTTCGTACGCAAGGACGAAAATTTACCAGCTATTCGAATCGCCAGTATGGAAGACATTGATAAGATGACAACGTGTGTGTCATGGCCTGCTTCTCTTCTTTCCTTTTTTACAGTTAGTTTCACCGTATGAACTGCACATATTATGATGTTCAATCTTTCAATAAATTAGTGTCTCATACCAGTAAATTGCTAAAAATGTTTCACCTAAACGTGTGGAGCACGTGCAAAAACAAAGAGGACAAACTGAATTGCTTATTTGCGTCAATCGCCCACAATTTTGACATATTATTGTATTGTGAAGCATGGCTTACTGTGAATGGTAACCCCCCGTACTGTGAAAATTACACATACCATGGGTTACTAAGAACAAAGTGCAGAGGAGGTGGCGTGGCTGTCTATGTTAAACAGTGCCTTGTATATGAGGTAAATTCAGAATTTTCACTTGTAACGAACAATATAGAATGTATAATGGTACGCTTAGAATATGTCACGCTTGGGTTAGGTATTGCCCACCCTTGGGAACAAACTGACGTTATTTGATTTCCTAGAACAGGTACTAAATTTCCTGAGCCATTCGTCCTGCCCCTTTATCATAATGGGTGACGTAAATATAGATATGTTGTCGGACGACATATCATCTAGACAGTTTGCTGGTTTCATCAATTCGTTCATGTGCACAAACATAATCTCGGAACCCACGAGGCTAACGGCGCAAACGGCTACCTTGCTTGATATATGCATGACCAATGTACACGCAACTGACTGCCTTGCGGGACTGTTATCCGCTGATATAAGTGATCATCTGCCTGTATTTTGTTTCATTCCTCACGCGCACAAACGAAGGGAAGGAGGAAAAAAATCGCAGATTCGCAGTTTCCACGCAAGCGCAATAGAAAATTTTCGTGCTCTGATCCTATCAACAGACTGGTCATCTGTATTTGAAAAACAAGATCCGAATGCAGCCTACGAATTGTTCTTTCATAAAATTATTACGTGCTACGACCTAGCGTTTCCGTTGAAATTTTGCCATCAGAGGAGGAAGAAAATACGAAAACCCTCGATAAATGCTGCTTTGCTAAAATTGATAACAAGAAAAACAAAATGTATCACTTGTTTGTAAAATGCAGGAGTGTGCAATTGTTGACTGATTACAAAAAATACAGAAATACGGTGAACGGTGCACTAAAGCAAGCAAAAATTAATTACTATGAACGGCTATTTGCTAAAATAAAGAATGACCCTAGGAAAGCTTGGCATAAAGTTAGAGACTTAACATCTACGAAAAGACAGAACACGGAGATTAACATAAAGACAGCCACTGGCGTGTTGACAGGCAGAGAAACAGCAGCTGCTCTGAATGAATATTTCATCTCCAGCATCCCGACAGAGGGGAGCCCACGGCCACATCTGTAGTGAATAAATTCAGCCTTACTAACTCAGTGATACTTACGCCTATTACACCTGCTGAAGTTGTGCAACTGCTGTTCAATTAATAATAATAATATTTGGGGTTTTACGTGCCAAAACCACTTTCTGATTATGAGGCACGCCGTAGTGGAGGACTCCGGAAATTTTGACCACCTGGGGTTCTTTAACGTGCACCTAAATCTAAGCACACGGGTGTTTTTCGCATTTCGCCCCCATCGAAATGCGGCCGCCGTGGCCGGGATTCGATCCCGGGACCTCGTGCTCAGCAGCCCAACACCATAGCCACTGAGCAACCACGGCGGGTGCGGAGGATGGCGAGGCCGCCTTTGACGGAGGTAGATCCTCCTATCGAAACGTTGGCCAGCCTTTCTGAGGCAAATTATTCATGTTTTTAAAACTGTCTACTTGTGTTAGTATGTACAAATGATTTCCGCTGTGTTGTCTTTGCTGTGGTTGTTTGTATGCTTCTTCAGAAATATATATATATATATATATATATATATATATATAGGATGTTTGGATGGTTTTGACTGTACAGAAGTTTTATACAAAGCCTTTAAGTGAAGCGAACGCCGCATTTTATTACGATAGCAATTAGATGGACACTCCAGGTGTATTTCTGCCGTCCTGCAGCACCGTGATCTTCCGTATAAAGTCCAAGGACGATAACATTGCCGCCACTCGGGCCCTATCTTCAAGGGGATCTGCGACTGGGACAGTGTGGCCAGTACTGGTAGCTTGTCCGTGGTTTTTCGCCGCTTATTTAGTGTTGACGCGAGAGGCAGCACGAAGGTCAGCACGAAGGCTCGAAGGCCGCGCTTCCTCATTCCAGCGTTTTGACAGCGAGTTTCCGCAGTCATCGACTGAGATGTGTTCATGTTTGCTTGTGCGTGCGTGACACTACGCTTGCTAATTTAGTTAGTAGCCGAATGCTTACAAGTTGATATCGCCCATAAATTTACTATCCTGACTTTGTAAACGTAGCTGTGCACTAATTTTCTATCGCAATCAATGCTTCGCCTTTCGGACGAAACTGCAACTTTTTTTGCAGATGAATTCCTAAGTGAGGCGGACATGGTTTGCCGCGATTGAAGTGAGCTTCACAAGAATAATTAAGAAAATTTAATAATTATCTATCCTATTATTGCTTTGGGGTAGTTGTTTAAATGGCGAATTTGGAGGCAGTCCCATCTCAATGCGTCCTAAATTTTTAACGATCTTGAAAATCACACGTAACCCGAGACATTTATCAAGTTTCACGCTAAATCCAGGCAACATCGAAACGAGCGCCGCGGGAGCGCAGCAAAGCAGGCCTCACTGTTATATGCGACCGAAATGCCCCGTGAGGACAAGCGTGAGAAAGCTGGCAACCGTACGTCTCGGCCAGTCGTGGCATCTACTCATACGGCACGCTTTGGTTGACGAGCGTGTGCGGCTGTGTATCGGGTCAGGATTTGGGCCTTTGCCCCCACAATTATTTGCGGGGCTTTGCCGTCTGACGCTCAACGATACGCGGTTGCCCTCGGTATCGCCCGTATTTCCATTTCGATGAAGAATAAGTCAAATTACGTGCAATTTTTTGTATTTCTAAAATATCGGTGTGCCATAAATTGTGAGTTCATACAAGTTTTCGAAATGAACAAACGCCCTCAAGTTAATAACACAAAAAAAATCCAAGGACACCTAAGCACTTCTTATGCGTTGTGAAGGTGAAAACACTCAAGTCAAATCGAACGAGCTGTCCTTTGCGTTTAGCGCTGCGATTACTGTATCATAGCAGTACATGGTGTCTGAGCTAGCAAGCAGCCTGCGGTGTCAACGCCGCATGCCAGCGACGTCCTGCGCGATGAAAGCCCGAGGAAACAGCGCCGGCCACCAAGGCCGGCAGGCGCGCGCAGCAGCTTAGCCCACCGTGGGTGTAGGAAAGTTTATACGGACGAGGCACCGCCTTCCTAGGGCGAGAATGACGTGGCGTCGCGGGGTCTCCCTCTCCCCTCAGGCAACACCTGGCACGCTACGTGCATCAGGTGTCGCCTTTCGGCCACTGCGCTACGTCGAGGCGCGCTCGTGACGTCGCAGCCATTGGGAATTTGCCTACGGTTTCGCTGCTACAGACGACAGACACCGGCTTTCTCTCTCAATGAGCTATTTAACGCTTTCACATCAATTACTGTTTGCTAATTATACTTTTCAGAGCAACTTAAGCAACGCCAAAATATTTTTGTCTCGCTGTAGAACTCGTATATGAAGATGATGTGGGACTCACGGTTTTAGCCGTTTTATATATAAAAAAAACTGTACAAGTTCAAATCCGCCTCCTATTTATTTTTGTCTTTTTTGTCTTTTTTAAACGATGGTGTATCTGCGTCTGACATCCTCCAGTGCACTACATCTTCAGGCTTGGAGTGGCGCCTGACAGCGGCGAAAAATGGCGAGAGCGAGTGGGGCTATACTAATCAAGGGACAACGAAATTAGGAAGGCCCACTAAGCTTGAACATGGACACTCCCTCACCTGAACAGGAATTGGCCTCCCTGGTGCAGTATTCGGCCACAATCTCCCTAATGAAATGATCTCCTCAAAGAAATGGCCCTCAGTCCCCAGTGGCTGCGGAGCATCTGACCAAGCAACGCAGCAGAGACTTGCGTTGCAGCAGAGGGTGCTAAGAATATCTGGGTCCGGACAGGCTGTCAATGGAAACGGACCCTTGCAACGTTTAATACCCCAACCCTCTCGAGTGAGGCAAGCTTAGCAGGATTCTTCGAAGAACTATCAGGCATGGTTTGGGATATTATCGGCCTTAGTGAGATGAGAAGACCTGGTGAGGCTTACACATTGCTGAATAACGGCCATGTCCTCTGCTATAGAGGTCTCCCGGATAAGAAGCAATATGGAGTTGGAATCCTAATCCATAAAGACATAGCGGGCAACACTGACGAATTTTACAGCGTCAACGAGAGGGTAGCAGTAGTCGCAATCAAACTCAATAAAAGGTATAGATTAAAGGTAGCACAAACCTACGCTCCAACGTCCAGTCACGGCGATGAGGAAGTAGATCAGTTTTATGAAGATATTGAATTAGCGATGAGAAAAGTGCAAACGCTGTATACAGTAGAAATGGGGGACTTCAATGCAAAAGTGGGGAAAAAGCAGGCGGGTGAACAGGCAATTGGCAACTACGGTGTCGATTCTAGAAACGTTAGAGGCGAGATGCTGGTAGAATTCGCAGAAAGGAATAAGCTGAGAACAATGAACAATTTTTGCAGGAAACGTAGCAACAGAAAATGGACCTGGAAAAGCCCTAATGGTCAAACAAGAAATGAAACTGATTTCATACTGTCTGCCGATCCCAGCATAGTGCAGGATGTTCAAGTAATAGGTAGGAGAAAATGTACTCTAATCATTTTAACACCCTTAAGGGTGTAAATGACTTGTCCCATGGGTGACATTCTTTTTGGGTGTATTGCTACACCCCAAGCGAAGGGGTGCAAATTTACACTCCACAAAGGAAATGGTGTTAATATGACGTCACCTTGCCTATGGGTGTAAAACAAACAACACCCTTTCTATATGGGCGTAACACAGACACCACCCTTTCAATATGGGTGCAGCATGGACAACACCCTTCCAAAGGGTGTTATCCCTGCAAGTATTTTAGCGTTCTCTACAGCCATGTAGGTAATGGACAGACTAGCTGTTGTGAATGCTGCCAAGCCTTAGCTATGGTACTACCTTGTTCAGTATGAGTCAGGATCTGTGAGGCGTTGTCATATTGCGCTTCTGGTCCGTCATGTGGTAGCATATATAACGTGCGACCCTTTCAGGCAAAAAATTTGTTTCACGATCGCAGCAATGCACACACCCTATGCTTTTCGTAATCTTCCTCTGCAGTGATAGTACACTGCCAGCGGGATGCAGAGCGCAATAACAACGCGCGCTGCACTAAGGAGACAGGATCTCCCGCACCTTGGTGCACCAGTACTTATCACTCCATGGAAACAGCACACAGCCAAAAGCATGATGTTACATGCATTTCATAAATAATTAAAAACCTCTACTTGGTCAAAAATTTTCGCAGCAGCAGCAGCTCGACCAGGAGGGAAAGACACCACAGCTCGTTGTCGTAGCTGATATTGAATGTAATAGAGCGCAAGCAATGCATGTATTGGCGATGGTAACAAGTGCAGTAGTACAGAAGCATACCTTTGCCTGTCAAGCAGTTTTTTGCCGTTTTAAGCACACATTTTGTACTTCTATTCATCAAAGTTGTCATTTATCCCCACGGCATGCTTCTACTAGTACCTTCACATATATGACTTAAAGGTAGCACTGAAATCCAAAGAACAAAGTGCAACAAAGCGCTTCCACTTAGAATAATGTTTCAGCATTTACAAACAAACTGCATGGGTAGCTGTGCATGCTGTTTAATATATAAGCATGCACTATTTCCTGAAATTTATGTATGCTCCATTTACTGCCAGTGACCTGCTTATAACCAATAATTTAGTTTATTTTTCACCATTTGCTTATGTTGAATATACCACAGGCATTGTAAGTTAAGCTACCAGAATAACAATCAGCTAGTTTAAGGTTACCTAATTGAACAAAATCATTGTCAAATTTGTGACGAAATGTCAGAAGAAAAGTATTTATTATTTCATTAAAGGGAAATGGTTACATAATAATGTTTGCACATTTTAAAATTAAAAAGGAAGGTAAGGAGTAAAACCATACCAATACAAAGACATAAGCACTGAATAATGGCACAGGCTTGTGCAATTAAATTTTAAGCAGAGAAGTTTTTTTAATAACCGCACTATGAACTATCACATGTTTTCATTGGAAAAGCACTGCATCTTATTATAAAGTACAAAAATAACCGGTCACATAAGAAAGAACAAGTCTGAGTGTGTCTATGTGAACACAAGGATAGAAAGTTGGGCGAGTTGGCACAGTAACATGATCTTGGATTGTAGCGTGAAGTGACACGGACACAGAAGCAGACCTGAACTTTTATTGAAGCGCAGAACATTATATATATATATATATATATATATATATATATATATATATATATATATATATATATATATATATATATATATATATATATATATATGCCTTATATATATATATATATATATATAATATAATATATATATATATTGCTGCCTTTTTTGACTTCCCTACTTCCTGATATGTTTAACTGACGTCTTCATACCTTGTCATGTTCTTATGGTGTGTTTTTTCTTGCAATCTATACATATATAATCTTGCAATATATATATATATATATATATATATATATATATATATATATATATATAGGTATGCCGTGGATAAAGTTTTCTCGGCCACCGAAAGTTGTCTATCATGTGCGATATGATAAATCGGAAACTTGAACAGGGTGGCAAAAAAGAAAAGATGATTGCGGCGTTAGACATGTGTCCCTTTTTGTTCCTTATAACACTGGTATAGTTTATCAGATTCCTCTCAAGTGCGGGAAGACTTACAGAGCAGCGGCAGGTGCATTAATATTAGACTAAAAGAACACAAACATTCACTTTACAACCCTAATGCTTCACATCTAGCGTCACAACCCTTATGCTTCACATCTAGCGTCAAATTGTTTCAATTGCGGTTGTAAACCTTTGTTTGAAGACACAAAAGTTCTTTCGAGACACAAATGCCAAACCACACGGGAAATAAATAATCGAGGTATTCCACATTAAAAGATTAGGAGACTTGCGTTAGCCATGCATCTTTGTCTGTTAGAACGCGAATTTCAGTATCTTCACAACAGGTGTGTTAATCTGAAGTACTGTCTTATTGTTTCCTTTTTTTGACTTATCTACAGCCTGATATGTTTAACTGATGTCGTCATAGCTTGTCATGTTCTTATGCTGCGGTTTTTTGCTATAACCTATACATATATATATATATATATATATATATATATATATATATATATATATATATATATATATATATATATATATATATATATATATATATACATACATATATATATATAATGTTCTTAGTTTCAATAAAAATTTAGTTGAGAGTTAGCGCTCGTCCTAGTCTGCTTGTAGTCTGTGTCCGTGTCACTTCGCGCAACAATCCAAGAGCATATGTGAACAACACATGGCTAGTAATAACTAGTGAGCACTGCACAAAAGCTGAACATGAAAACTAGTACTAGTAAAGACATATACTGTCTGTAAAGACATATACTAGCTGAACTGCAAAATATTGCAAATATCACAAAGACAGCATAAAAACTGGGCAGGACAGAGCACTGACTGTTATAGTTGCAATATGCACACCAAATCTAGACATAAAAAGTCAAAGCTAAACTGCCGGAAATGGTCATCTATCTAAGAGACCACTGAGGAACAAAAGGTATGCTTTTTATAATTCCATCTCATAGATTACTGATCTAATTAAACTTGACACATGACCCCTTGTGTCACAAGTGCCCTGTTCTCATTACATATGCATGATTACCAGCCTTGGTGAAAGAATGACTTGCACTAATGTTTTCAAGAAACACCGGTAAAAATGCTGCTCGTTCTCAACTTTCTGTTGTGACTGCACACTTGTGGTCAGTTGTGAACACAGGTGCCTATAGAGCTTAAACACCATGCACTGGTAATCTCTACCAAACACCTGGTTCAAGATAGCTTGCATCTCGGAGTGTGCAGCCACACTGGTGGCGCACCATTCTTTTTTCACCTAGCCAGTTGATAAAGCCTCAGCAGCTGCAATCACTTGCGACTGCTCGTAAAGGTGCCATAAGGTCAGGCAGCAAACACAGATACCACGTAGCAAAACTTTCAGAGTGCATTGTGTGAGTCGAGGTGTGTAATTTGTGCTTTGGTTCGGCAGCACTGCCACATTCTCAACTATTCATTGCAGCTCCTAAATTTCAACCACATCAACAAAATAAATTAGGACAGTTCCTTCAGTATGGTGGCAGATGCTCAGCTGCAGGCTTTCTAGAACCATGCATTAACTTCAGACAGTGCCAGTACAGCCCGTAGCACATCTTTCAAGCACTCCAGACAAGTACACCGATTACACTGTACACAGAGCATCTGGTGTCCATTTATCTATAGAGGCAAGGTGAGCCCGCCCGGACCGGGCGCAGACTTGCGGTTGAGCGCGACGATGGCCTGTCTTACCTTAGCAACGGAGAAGTCTTCGTCCAGCTCGGGGCGAGGAGGGCCTCGGTAGTCCGGGAGTTTGGTCGGCGGATCCCCGTCACGTCGGACGCGCAGGTACTTCTGTATAAGATTTCAGACGAGTTCATCGACTGTGTGAGACCTGGTGGCTTCTTAAAGGGTCGGGGCCAACGTATGCTTCTCATTTGACATGGAGCCGCTTTCGTCGACAAGGTGCTTCAGCATACCCCAGGATTTGCCGCTGTGTACCTCTCCGTTCATGGATTTGCAGAGCTCTTCCCACTGCTGCTGGCATAGCGCTTTCCAGTGGCCATCCATGACTTTGTTGAGCTCCAAGATCTTCTTTGGGAGTCTGCGTTTGAGCCTTTGACCCTTCCATCGGAGGAGCAGGGCGTTTTTGGCATCGATCAGATGGGCGAGTCCGCTGTCCATTCGATCGACGTCGAGATCGGTTTCCACTTTCTTGGTCGCCGTGGAAGCGTTGTTGCGGATGCCTTCGCACCATTCTTCAAGGCTGGTGGGTGCCCTGGCTTTCCCGGATTTTTCCAGAATTTTGCAAAAATGGTCCCAATTGACAAATGTGAATTCCCTGACCATAATTCGAGACATCTTGAAGTTGGTCTCGAGAATGTAGTGGTCGCTGCCGAACTCCATGGTGGCGTTCTCCGAGCCCACGTCCTCGATGTTCCTGACCAAAACGAGGTCGGGTGTCGAGTCCTGGGTGACGGAGTTGCCTATGCACGTGGGCAAAGCAGCCTTGTCAGTGACCAGAATGACGTCCATCTCGTTGCCGTCTTGCCACAGGTTGCGCCCTTGGTAGTGTCGTAGACGTAACCCCAGATGCGGTACCGTGCGTTGAAGTCGCCGACAATGACCAAGGGTCGAGGGCCAGCCAAGTAGGTCGCTTTCTTAAGGATGGTCTTGAACTGCTGGCGCGAGTCCCGGGGGTTGCTGTAGATATTGAGGACAAACACGCTGTTTCTGGGCTGATTTCGCTGCCTTTTACATACATTGATGAATTTAGTGCCAAAAACACAACCATAGAGACGGAACGACACAAACACAGTACTAGCGCTTACTTAACTGTTTATTTGACACACTGTAGGTACAAAAACATAGTCTTTTTCATAACGCATGCGTACCACGCATATGCTCGCACCACGCTTCACATAAACAAACTAATATGCACACTCCAGATAATGAATTTCCGAATCAAACAAGCCCGCCGATGTCTTAGACCCTTTTTACCCTCCTGCTTGATAAAAAAATTGTTGCATGATTTCGTGTGCTACGTTGTTTTTGCACGTTTTTGGGATGCATATATCCGCAAAGCAAGGCTCACATCCGCATGCAGTCAAATGTGCGCTGTGCTGGGCATCAAGTGCGTGACTCCTCGGTTGATTGCTTGAAGAAACAGAGAGAACACTCGTTCGCCTCTGTTTATTTGTCCAGAGACGGGACAGTGCCTGGCTTTCCTTTCAGCGCTACTGTTTTTCTTTCCTATGGGCATAAGCCGTTCTCGCGTCCCTGTGTCGTCGAAAAGACAGGCCTTAAAACTCACACGCTACGAGCCGTACACCACCTCAATCAGCCATCCCGCTCATTCTCGGCCATTCGCGCGTTCCTTTATGTTTTTAATGCAGAACATTCTTTCACTTATTCGAGGTACTTTTATGGTGTGTTGTTGGGTAAGCTGAGGGCCGCTGTTTAAATATAGCTTTCAAATCGCCGATGTGACGATCGAACGGCTGACTCCCAGCACAGCAGTCGCCTGCAATATCCGTTATGCTATGACCCCACGCATATTATCTCATGCGAACGCCGACAAGTTCTTCACGACTGACGTCTGCGTGACGTCAATTATCGTGACCGATAATACCCGTGAGTGCATCAGTTCCTATATTTCCCGTGCGTTCCATGCGGGAGCGTCTTTGGCACAGATTCCCCAGTCCTTTCCATGCAGAAGATAAAGCTACACTTTGCGACGTTGCACCGCCTTTGGGATAGGCCCGGGTTGTAATGGCACAAAAATGAAGATTCTGGGGTTTACGTGCCAAAAATCACAATCTGCTTAAGAGGCACGCCGTGGTGGGGTACTTTGGATGTATCGTCTCGTATGATCCCTGGGGTGCTGTAACGTAAAACTATTCCAAACTTTTCTATTCCAATTCTGCACTCAGTCCTGCGCAGTTGGTCAAAAACTTTTTTGGACCACCCCCACTTTACCTGTCTGTCACGAGACGTCGCGAAAACCGTGATAGCTCCCCATCTGATATGACGTGTACAGACTGATTATGTATGATTAGACCGAACAAATAGAAAATAGTTATTTCCGATTCGATGCTTTTCGCCATTAGCCCTAGGCTATTGGTCAAAAATTTTCGGGCTGCACCCACTTCACCTGCCTGTCCCGCGACGTCACAAAACCGCAAAACCTCACCTCGTCAAATTCACGTGTACGCTTTGAAGATGTATTAATATGCGAAATAAAACTGAATTTTAATCTGAAAAGCCGCAGGCTGCCTGATTCGCAAAGGGATAAAAGATGGCTGCCGCCAGTTGCTCAGGCACTGGGTACTCGCACCTGCCGGAGAGCATGGGTTTATTTGCGTATAATAAGTCTTTTTGAGTGTGCGTGTAACGTTTTCGAAGACTTTCGACACGTTTAAGTCATAGTACTGCCAACTCTTCTTTGCTGAGGATTCGTTTTAGCGGCATCCTTAACCTTCCGCTGCATGCCGTCGCGATTTTCGACCAGCCACTGCCAGCTAAGTAAAGGAAAGCGGATCAAGCGCAGACGCCGACACCGCCCTCCTCATCCGGTTATTGATTTTCAGTGCAGTGGCTCGGCTTCATCGAATCCCTCTCCACTTGAGCGTGCTCCTCGCCTCCTGTCAGCCAATTAAATAAGCCAAGTCGCTCAGTGTAGGCAATGTTATTCGTTATTCAAGCAAACAAAAGTGACCTCCTATGAACGGGGAGAGCTTTTGATTGGCCTGTTCAGACAACCTTGCGGGTGACCGCGCGATGCTTGCATCAGCGGCTACACAAATTTGACGTCAGCAGATTGGAATAAAAACATTTTCGTATAGTTTTACGTTATAACGCCCCTGGTAGTCATCTGGTATGATACTTGTTGAAAGAATTTGCGCAAACAGCAAAACAAAATAAGCTGAAGAACTATCTTATATTCATCAACGCTTTCGCGTTGATGTCTTCAATTCCAGATGCTGATGATACCTTAATTGTTTCGATGAGAGATGAAATACCGTCAATAAAATAATTACCATCAATAACTAGAGGCATGGAGGATGTGATATCACTGGAAAGCGTAGTTTGAAGAGCGTCCAATTTTGAGTAAAAGCGGACGAAAATGCGTTAGTTCATTTCCGATCCATTTATCCTCTGCTAGCTTCAACACTAGTTATGAAGGGAAGGTGTTTAAGGTCTCGATGAGTCGAATGCGCGGCGGCAGCGCGAAGAGCCGTTGTCCGGTAAAGAGATGCTTTATTCAAGCGCTAACGCGTCCGTCCGGGTCCGAACCTCAGCTCTTTCGCATACAACCAAAACATGACTTTTAAATCCTTCAGTTGCACAAAAGAGACACAAACTACCCAATCATACATCGGGGCTCACATAATTTCAACCAATGGCACCAAAGCTTTCGTGACGGACACGGCATCGGTCAAAACAGTGACACAGTCTACAACACGCCAACAGTTCACTGAAGGACACGTGTAATCTCCCGTACGTTACACTCCAACTATTGGCCTTGATATCCTCTGACACCGGAGGCCAGGCTCGAGCTCGCACTTGTAACCATAAAGTGCCCGCGTTTTTCTATTTTCTCTATGCATAGGCCTGCGGTCTAACCATCTCTTGCAGATGCTGGCACGCCAGCTGCGTGAATGTTACCAAGAAGCCACGGTTATGGAGGAGTGACAGGGAGGGGCCCTGCCAGCACTAAGAAAACTCGGCAACTCCGTGCAGGTATATGGCGGGTCGCTTGATTGGCCCGAACACAGTAACTGTGGCTCGATGACCACCGCATACAAAAGCACCCATCGGTCGTGGCCGGCTAAGTGGTCGTAAGAAAATCTCCGTTTTATCAAGGCATTGTCAAAACACGCGAGGTTACGAAACTGTGACCCTGAAACCGGGTGGCCGTATATCGCCTTACGCAATTTTCGTGAATACGCATCTCCGTCCGGCGATGAGATCCATAAACAAGCTGCAGTGGTGGCCGAGAATGTCAACGTGACATCTTGGAAGCCCGGGGGCCTCTTGCGGTAGTGGTGTCTTCAATCACCCCTCTCCTCTTTTCTTCCCGCCCGCCTCAACGTCACTTCTTCGCGGAGCCGACCAGCGCGCGGGTACTTCGTATGAAAGCAGAATATACGACGGTACCATTACACGGTAATTGGCCGATATAGCAGCGTGAGACATCGTCACGCGCTTTAAGTGGGTCACACAAAACAGCAACAGCAATTCCGTATACATTATGGTGACTCTTCCACACTCAAGAGTGTTACTGGACACGCGATGTCCACGTAACATGATAAATGAAAAAACGCGCACAAAAATAAGTCAACCCCTTTCTGCGCACACAATTGTACATAACGACCTCCACTTCACATTCAACATGATACCTTCGCGTCATAAAAACAAATGATACTATGCTGACACTACATTTCCCTTCACAATCGCAATAAAAAAAATCTCGCCATACAACCAAAGCAAAAAATATATATGTGTGTGACGTACTCCGTACTGCAAGAAACAATATTAAGACATCTGCGTCAGCTTGACTCCTCTAACGTAACACCCGTGAAACGGACGGAGTCCCAAGTGTATATCCTGTCTCTCAAGGCCACTTGTCCGCACCGACATTGTCCAAACACGCGAGACTTACTGTGCCTACTATGAACTGCTATGCTTAAGTCAATGGTGAATTTTATTGACCTATTTTACTATCACTGAGGCACCTTTCACTCGTGAGTGCCGTCAGTAGTATCAGTCAAGCTGTAGCAAGATGATCACTTTTGTGTTACCACTGCTAACTGATACCGTCAAGTTTTTAGTGATCACAAGTGATGCGCTCAGTGCGATGTTCTCCATCTTTCACACAGAATAGTGTCATAGTTATCAAATGAAATGTCATTCAGACAGCGATTCAATAACTATAATTTAATAACTATAGGAGATACTAAGATTGAGTCACTAGTGATGAAGAATCACTGTGTAGTGTGATGGTCACAGCCATCATTCACGCACGCCGTGAATGGTATAAACGAAAGTGTCAATAAATGAGAGTTTTGATCAGTCAACATTGCTAATTGACATCACAGAGCCATTAATGATCACTAGACATAAGCTCTGTTCGGTGTTCTTGTACTTTTATGCTGCATAGCGTCATGCATGTCAAATGATAAATATTTCGAACGATGATTCAAGATTAATAACCTGGAGATGCTAGGATATTGTCACTAGTAATCACGAATCACTTTGTTTGGTATGACAGCGGTAGCCACCATTAGTTCGTTTTGCCACCGGTATGAATGTATTTACCTAATAATTTTCCTCTGAGATTGCAGATGTGATCCAATTACTGGTGGTCAATGGTGACTATATTCACTTTAATTTTCTAACGGGAAGCTAACACACGCATCACCCAAGTTCGCGATCATCTGCGCTTCAGATATCTCATGGATGAGCTGCGTTCTGCCACGGGGAACAATCGTGCATTGATCCTCAAGAGGCTTGCACCCATGATCGCGACAGTGGATCGCGAGTGTGTACACCGGGTGGTGTACAACCTCCCGCTTTCATGTGGGAAGAAATATATTGGACAAACTGGGCGTTGCCTCAATGATCGGCTCCGCGAACACAGCAACAATGTAAAAAAACGGCTCAGGTGGTTTCTTGGCGATCCACTGTCGCGATCATGGGTGCAAGCCTCTTGAGGATCAATGCACGATTGTTTCCCGTGGCAGAACGCAGCTCATCCGTGAGATATCTGAAGCGCAGATGATCGCGAAATTGGGTGATGCGTGTGTTAGCTTCCCGTCTCTGGCTCTCACAGAAAAAGAATTGCGTTACTTGGACGCGGCGTCACATGACACGTAACCATGTTACATGACTTTGCACTTCATTTCCTTGTAAGCGCATGCGCGATCTACGTTGCCTGCCATGTATAAAATGACGCAGTGGCACAATAAACTTAGTTGAAAGTTTGCGCTTGGTGTGTCGTCTTCTTTCACGTCCGTGTCGTTTTTATGTCGCGCAATATCATTTAAGCAATAAATTATTGAACTAATATTCAAGAGGAAAGATAACTATTCTAAGTAAAGCAGACGACACGCGGTTCATTCTGTCAGGGGCGCGGCAATTCCGTGCAGACGACAGGCAGATGACCTGCGTCGGGCTTTGTGCGATCATCGTGAGAGGCGTGCCTTAGCTTTTACGTAAAGTGAATATTCTGAGAATGTGTGCCATGGAAGCAGGCAAGGTGCGAGCTGCTTGACGACCAAGAAAGATGCCTGATGAAGGAAAGACCAAGTACGTTCGCGCTTCTGCCGTGGATCGCTCCGGCATCATCGATGCGTACCGGTGGTGACATGAAGCAATTGGCCCAAATACTGGGAATAAATGTAAAGACTGTGCTCTCAATCGCCGCAACAGATCAGGAAACAGCCAAGAAACGTGGTGGCTCGTCAAAAAAGTTTGGCTCGGATGTGGTCAAGACCCTGCGTGAAATTCTAGAAAATATTCCGTCCTTCACGCTTATCCAAATCATGATGTCTTTAACAGAGAAGTTTCCCGGTACCGAAATCAGCAAATCAATCATCGATCGGCTTCTCGATGGCCACGGTCGTACACTTAAGTTCGTTAATCAGAGGCCGGTTGGACCGTAACCGTCCTGATATCACGGAAAAGCGACGCAAGTTCACTCAGTGTTTTCAAAACGAAGGTACCATAGTCACGCGATACTGCATTGATGAAACGAATTTCAGCGTGCGGTGCGCAAGAAGTTTTGGCAGAGCGAAACGAGGCGTCCCAGCTATTCGTTTTGCAACCAGCGCAAAAGGCGCGAATATAAATGTTTCGCTTGCATGTCTGCAGATAGCCTTTTACATTGGACTTTAGTGGACAAGATCTGCTGGGCTGTATTCAACGAATTTCCTGATGATCTGTCCAAGAAGGTTCATCATCAGTAACCTGGCACTGAAGCTGTGTTCTTCTTTGACAACGCGCTAGCACACCGCCGTGCTGAGGAGGTTGTCTTAGCCACCAATGTGCACTCAGGGAAGTTGCTTCCACCCTACAGCGCATTCTTCAATCCAATCGAAAAAGTTTTTTTCAAAGTTTAAGGCTGGTGCGAAGGCTTTTCATGCCGCACGGCGCGACCGTCTTTTCACAACACCACCGGGTATATCCAAGGAACCGCATCGCCGGGCACTGTTGGTTGGAGCCGCAGGAGAGCCAGTGCAGATTATCCTGTGAGTAGAGTGTGCTGCCTACGACCGGCACAACTACACTTCTGTGCAAGCTGCCCTCCTGTGCCACGATATGTGAAAACTGCTCAGTGCTGCACTCAAAGGAAAGTCCATAGTCTTACAATAAAGTACTTTTGGTTTATAATAATAAAGTTTTCTTCGGACAGATCTACGCATAGCTCCTATGGTCAGCATTTGCATAAGCTATTCGCAACGCAATGAATTGTTTCATAAGAGTTTAAGGCACTGAAGCATACTAACCGTTTCTGCTAAATTTCGAATTAGCTCTTTTGCACATCACTCTACTGCAAGCCAATTGATAAAACGTTGCTCCGGCTACGTTAACATTTTTGTTTCCATTTATTTCTTCAAGTCAATTGCTGCCTGTTGCGCCGTTCTACTGACAAAAGGCTTAAAATTCAGAAAGTTGGCAACTAAAAGCTCACCCAGTATTCTTTGCTTCAATTGGCTCAAACATGTCAGCTCCTAGTTATCATAATTCAATCACCTTTTGAGCGACCTTTCATTTTATGACCATGAAGCTGTGATTTGTGAGTAGCCAAGAAACTTCGTGTGCACATAGTCACCATTGACCACCAGTCTTTCGACCACATCTGCAATTTCAGAGGAAAAAGAATCACCCTTAGCAAAATGAACGAGTTATGGCTACCAGTGTCAAAGTTATTCGTGATTTCTAGTCACTAATTTTTAGCATCCCCAGGTTATAAAAATTGAATCAGCCTTCGAATTGTCATTTGACATCCCATGAAACTATAATCTCTAACTGTAAGAGAACGCAGAACTGAGCTTATCAATTATGATCACTAATCACTGGTAGCAGAAAAAACGCTAATTCAATAACATTTTGATAGATGTCAATGGCTACGTGCATGATTGATGGCTGCCGCTGCCATACCATAGTGACTCGTGATCACAAGTAACAAATGCTTAGCACCTCCTAGTTATCAAAGTTAAATTCCCATTTGAGTCAGTTTTAATTTCATACCCGTACCATTATGCTGTAAGAAGTAAGAAAACAAAGAACTCAGCTTGTCACGAGTAATCAGTAATCACTCTTCACTATAAGGTAGCAATGGTAGCAGAACAAATGTTCTACTGATTGTAAATGATCATAGTTCTATCGCTGTTTGCTTAAAAGAGTTCAGTTGACTCGCATTAGGCTATGCAGCATAAAAGTACAAGAACACCGAACAGAGCTTATCGCTAGTGATCATTCATGACTCTGTAATGTCAATTAGCAAAGCTGACTGATTAAAACTCTCATCTATTGACAGTTTCATTTATACCATTGACGGCGTGCATGAATTATGGCTATGACCATCACACTACACAAAGTGATTCTTCATCACTTGTGACTCAATCTTAGTACCTCCTATAGTTATTAAATTACAGTTATTGAATAGCCGTCTTAATGACATTTCATTTGATAACTATGAGACTATTCTGCGTGAAAGATGGAGAAGATCTCACTGAGCGCATAACTAGTGATCACTAAAAACATGACGCTATCAGTCAGCAGTGGTAACACAAAAGTGATCATCTTGCTACAGCTTGACTGATACTACTGACGGCACTCACGAGTGAAAGGTGCCTCAGTGATAGTAAAATAAGTGAGTAATATTCACCATTGACTTAAGCATACGAGTTCATAGTAGGCACAGTGAGGATCGTTTCACCGCATTTAAATGAACATATATGACGTTATGTTCCGTAAAACACTGAGAACCCTGAACTGCGCATTGTATTTCACTTGTCCTCACTAGTGACTCGACCATATCAGTTAGGTGTATTATGGAAATAAACGTTAATCATGAGCGTTTTAGCGCTATCGATGACAAGGTGTTTGATTGAAGGCAGCAGGTATTGCAGTAGAATGGTGAATCTTATTCACTGGCGACCAAAGCCTCCCGGCGAAAACCAAGTGATGATCATCGAATCACCATTTATTGTTTCGTTTGATAGCCATGACCAAATCGCATGTGCACCATTAACTCAACGTACTCATGCTGACGTTTCCTTTGAAATAATTTCGAAAATTGTCATCTGCTGTGTCGCTCTCATAACGAAGCAGAAAATAAAATTCTGCAAACATTGCCGTTAGTCACGTGGTAGGATAACTACAGGCCTATCACCTCGTTCTTTAATTTTCAAGCTGTTAACTCCTAATATGTTCGCAAATTTTCACAAGTCTTGAAATTCAAAGGTTTTTGAATTCCGTTATGCCTAGATTAAATTCACTGGCGTTTGGATTATTTCGGCTGGCGTTTGGATTAAATTGACCGGCGCTCGGATTAAATTCAGCGGGAAAACCTGTAGTTTGCTCGCGCGTGGCCACGGCCCTGCCGTGAAGTGGCACCTCAGGAGGCCCTCGCCTAAAGGACAAGTGTTTAATTTTGTGCAATGCCACGCATGACATGCGTGCACTCACTTCTAATGCAGTGTTGTAGACTGGGAATAAGCAGCTGCGGAACTCATTTGTTTGGGAGGTGGTATTGTTGGACACGCCAAATAACGTCGCTGTGGTGCGTCTCGAGCTATTAATCCGAAGACATAAGCGCATTCACGACATTGTCACCAACTGCAAAGTGTTCAATCTCTATTTCCTTACGCAAAATTGCCGTGCGACTGGCCGCTCGAGGCACTTGGCGTGTATTCGCCGACTTTCACGCTCGTAAAAGGACTTTTATGTAGCACGTACTGAGCAACAGAAAGCTGGATCGGGTTTTTTCACGTTGCACTACAATTTTCTCATTTACTCTTCGATATTTAGGAGAGTGCTTCTCGGGTTAGATAATAAATTAAAATTGCCAAATTAAACCTCAGTAACGAAAAAAATATTTGTGGTTACTCCACTGTCTTGGAAACAACATGCACTAGATTTTCTTCGATTACCGCAATTTCTCTTTTTTAAGGTCTTGGTACACGATACTTGGGTTACCCTCCATGGTTGCTCGGTAGCTCGGTGCTGGGCTGCTGAGCACAAGGTTGCGGGATCGAATCGCGGCCACGGCGGCCGCATTTCGATGGGGGCGATATGTGAAAACACCTGTGTACTTAGATTTCGGTCCACGTTAAAGGTGGTCGAGATTTCCGCAGTTCTCCTCTACGGCGTGCCTCATAATCAGAAATGGGTTTTGGCCCGTAAAACACCATAATATAATTTTTGATCTTCACGATAGTTGGGACACCCTGTATATAGTTTGCACCGCACCATATTCGACCCCTTGGTACGTGCCAGGATTAACGCTGTTGCAGCATTGTTACTTGGTTTGTCTTACAACGCACATGTGCGCTGCAACTAACATATCACAGGGACGCTAAAGGACGCGTCACAGTATGAGACGCAGCGATCTATGTTTTTTTATTAAAGAAATTGCAAAGCACTTTTTATAATACGAACGAATACTTTTTTGACAGGAAACTTGGTACACAAAGACGATCACAGCAACCTGAAAAATAACTTCAGTTAACTTAGCCATCACAGTAAACTGATGCCACAGCTTTTTCATTTCGAATCTGAGAACTTGCATAAAAGTGGTACACGTTTTCTAACATAAACGAAACTTTGATAACACAATATCAGTGAGAAATCTGTAAAATGATTTTAGTTGGCTTAGCTTTATCACAAGAAGCTGACATCATACATTTTTTACTTACAAAATGGGAACTCGCATCAAGCTGGTAGCGTTTAACACAGTTTACCACAATATAATATGAGCAATGACAATTAGAGCAGTACCTAAATATTCCAGCTAGCTTGCTTTGCTATCAAAGGAAGCTCGTATGTATACGTTTCTTATATAAAAATGGGAACTTGCATCAAAATGCTACTGCATTGCCATGACAGCACTAAAGCAACACCGGCAAAGACTAGTCACACTGCATCCAAGATATTACAAAAAATCAGTTCGTTTAAGTGGCAACCATACATCTCGAAGAACATTGCACATAGTATTTTGTCTACCACTAGGTGAGGGACTTGTATACTGCATCACTTGTAGCACTTGTATACTGCAGTTGTAATTGAACATTATGCAAACAAAAGGATGAGATTGCGGTCATCATATCACAAATACGAGGTCTGTTAGAAAAGTATCCGACATCTGGCCGAAAGAAAACTGGCGTAACTGGAGCGTTGGAAACCTAATCGCCCTCAATGTAGTCTCCTTGGGACTCCAAACACTTCTTCCAGCGGTACTGCCATTGCTGGAGGCATTCCGAAAAGATATCTTTCGGAAAGGAGTTCAGCTCAGCTATCGTTGCAGCCATAATGTCCTTTCTTTTCTGATATCGCGCTCCTTTCAATGGCCTCTTGATTTTGGGAAACAGCCAGAAGTCGCAGGGGGCCATATCAGGAGAGTAAGGAGCCGGTTGAACTAGAGGAGTCTGGTTTTTCGCCAAAAAAGTCTGAATCAAGTGGGAGGAATGTGCAGGAGCATTGCCGTGATGGATGCGCCAATTTCCCATTGACCACAACTCCGGTATCTTGCGCCGCACAGGATCACGTATGCTACGGCGGAGATCCCTGTAGTACTCTTTAGTGATTGCTTGACCCTGTGGTGCCTGCTTGTGGTGTACCACACTGCGGGAGTCAAAGAAAGCAGTCAGCGTCACTTTGACATTGCTGCGCACTTGGTGGGCTTTTTTGGTCTTGGTGACGTGGAATACTTCCACTGTGACGACTGGGATTTCTTTTCTTGGTCGTACCCGTACACCCAAGACTCGTTACCAGTGATTATGGTGTTCATGAAGTCGGAGTCACTGTTTGTGGAATCCAGCATGTCCTGTGAGTCTTCAACACGAAGATGCTTTCCCTCCACCGGGAGCAGCTTCGGCACGAATTTCGCCGCCACTCTCTTCATGGCCAAATCTTCGTTCATAAAGAAATGTGCAAAAAAAAAAAGAGCTGATGCCCATCTCTTCCGCACTTTCTCGGATAGTCACACGACGGTCCCGCATCGCCACAGCGTTCACTACGGCAATAACCTAGTCATTTCGAGATGTGGATGGCTGACCGTAGCGTGGCTCGCTCTCCACCGATGTGCGGCCGTCTTTAAACCGGTTGTACCACTCGTTAATCTGTGTGTTGCTCATAGCATCGTCACCGAAAGCCGTCTGAATCTTCCGAATGGTTTCCACTTTGCTGTCGCCCAGTTTGTAGCTAAATTTGATGGCGTAGCGCTGCACCAGTCGTTTCGCCACTTTCCTTGCAATGAAAAACCGACGAGAGCACTTCGCACTACCTCATTGAAACGTTGCGTACCAGCGACTGACGCTATCGGCAGGCAGGAAAAAATTGCATGCGCACGAGCGTTCAAGGTCTGCTGATGCAAGCGCACTTGTTTCATATCCATCAGGTGTTCGCAAAAAAAAAATAGGGTCGGATACTTTTTTTTAACAGACCTCGTATATATCGGCGCTAACATGAATATGTGTTGACTACATGACAACGTACACGTAAGCACTGGGGCAATATTCCAACAGGGTCACTAAGTGCCAACTTGCTGCCCAACCTGTCTCTTGGACTTGTGATAGGTCATGAAATGCTGCACGAGAACAGAATCAAGACGCATTAGCACCACAAGCCTTTCGATGTTGTCCCTTAATAATTTTGCAAAGATTAAGCGTGCACTATGACCGAACAAGACGAAAACATCCAATAACTCCTTATGGTGAGCTTTCCATTCTGAATTATTAAGGTAAGTCGGAAGCAGGGAATACAGAATGCTATACTGTATTCAGAAACCAACCTAGTTAACTAAGCTGGAGAAAAAACATTAAAAACTTAGCTCCTGAGGCTGCAAAATCGGCTAATGAGTAATATACTTATTGTTGTTTTTGTGTCACGTTCAGAAAATTTTTAATGAAACATCAGTGGCTGAACGAAAATGAAGTTCAACATGAAAAGCATGATAAATCGCTCGGAAAGAAGGTTTCACTTCAGCATGATAAGCTACGCATCGACAGTCACACCCGGCATGGTTGCTTAGTGGCTATGGTGTTGGGCTACTAAGCACGAGGTAGCGGGATCGAATCGGGGCCATGGCGACCGCACTTTCATAGGGGCTAAAACACTCGTGTACTTAGATTTAGGTACTCGTTAGAGACCCGCAGGTGTCCAAAATGGTCGGAGTCCCCCATTACGGCGTGCCTCATTATCAGATCGTGGTTTTGTTACGTGAAACGCCGTAATTAAATTTTTAATTGAGAATTCTATGCTGATCTGGAATGACAAAACAAACCAACGCGAGATAGCCTTTAATTCCCGTACTGATCAACATTCTGCTTGACCAGTTAATGAGAGGCTTATCAGATTAATAAACAATAATACACGTAGCGTCGTGAATAAGCCAATTCAACTGGAATCAGTACTATTGTCGAACTCGCAAGAAGTTGCTGTTAACACGGAAACTTGGCTTCATAGCGAAATCATTGACAATGACGTAATGCCACCTGCCTACAAAGTAATTCGTAGAGATCTAACTTCTATGTGCGGGGGGGGGGGGGGTGGCTGTGGTGAAGTCGTCCGTGGAGGTCCTTCTGTTATCAGAGTCAAGTGATACAAAGTCTGTTCGTAAAGCTGACCATTTATGGTCATGTTTTCATTTTATGTGTGGTGTACAGACCACCATACTCTGCCCCCGATTATTTATTAAGGATATGTGAACAGATTACCCAGTTCACTAGAAATAAGCTATAATTAGTTGGTGATTTTAACTTGCGAAGCATTGACTGGGATCGTATTATGTCAGGTGCCAGTTCTGTTGTCGACGTAAATGTGCTTTTTGATATGATGCTCGAGCACAACCTTGTTCAACTAGTTTGTGAACCTACCAGACTTGGAAAAAGTCTTGGATCGCTCCTTGACCTTGTCTTTCTTGAAAGCTCCTTTTCCGATTATTCTGTATCTATCGAACCTGGGCTGTCTGAATGTTACCCGCGCGCATGGCATGCATGCCCCTACGATTATGAAAAATATTGCGCAGGTTGATGATGTGCGAATAACAGATCATCGTGATTCTTCTCTTTCTGAATTTTGCCAGAATGACGTTTGGCAGCTTTGGGAAAAGTCTAAAGCAATGTGTTTATTCTGCATTCATCAATTTATACCTAACAAACTTAAAAAGTCAGCTAAACATACACTGTGGGTGAATAGGCTTAGTATTCAACTGAAACGTAATGCCAAACGCCTAGGAAAGAAAGGCGCAACTACCTGTCGCCCTTTCCGAGGCCATTGTAGAGGCAAAACATTTTTATTTCAGTAATTTCTATAGTAAATTTTACTATAGAAGATCCTCAGAATTTCTGCAACTTTATCAAGGAACGGAATAAATCTATAACGAAAATTATGCATGATAGCATTCCAATAACTGATCCCAAGGCTGTTGCTAACCTTTTAAATGACCACTTCCACAGTGTCGTCTACGCGCCCAATGAACCCTCTTTCCAAACTTCACCGTCCTACTCTTCTGACGTTAACATTTCTCATCAAGGTGTACTTAACGTGTTCCTCTGATTACAAGTAAAATGAGCTGTTGGTCGAGATTGCATTCCCAACACCTTCCTTCGGCGTTATGCGGAACCTCTAGGTAAATTTCTTGTAGTAATATTTCAGGCCTCTCTACATTCCACGGTACTTCCGCTCGATTAGAATGTAGCACGTGTTGTCCGTATATTAAAAGTGACCCAAGTTCAGTCTCTAATTAAAGTCCGATTTCCATATTATCCTCTTCTTGTAAATTAATTCAGCACATTGTTGCTGAATGCAATAATGATTTCTTAAGCAACCGTAACATTTTATCTCATTCCCAACATAGCTTCAGGTAGGGGCTCTCGACAGTCACCCAATTAAGCACAGTTATTCACTCGTTTGCTTCTGTCCTTGACAAGGCTGGCCGAGTAGATGTGATATTTTTGGATTTTCAAAAAGCTTTTGATGTAGTTCCTCATGACAAATTAATTTGTAAATTGGAGTTCCTGTGTCATCCTCGCTTTATCCTGTCCTGGGTTTCTGCTTACTTAACGCGTCAAAAACTCTACGTAGTTATGGATGGGCAGCAGTCCGATTCTCTATCAGTAGCCTCTGGCGTGCCTCAAGGCAGCATGCTTGGCTCACTACTTTTTCTTATTTATTGCAACGACATAGTTGATGTAATAGAGGCCCCTCTCAATATTCGTCTGTTCGCAGACCACTGTATCATTTTTAACAATATTAACATAGCTAATAATCAACTATCTCTTCATTTAGCTTTAGAGGACATTCTTGAGTGGAGCAACAAGTGGGGAATGAAACTTAACTATGAGAAATGTGTGCTGCTACGTATAACAAACAAAAAACTACACCTGAAGTTTTCTTATTCTATTGGCCAAGAACCTTAAGTCGAAGTGAGCGAGTACAAGCATCTTGGAATTACAATTGCTAAAAATAAATTGCAATAGCCACATTGCTGCTACCGCCTCTTCTGCTTTTCGAGAGCTATGTCTACTTCGCCATAAGCTTAAAGATGCATCCCATGAAGTAAAATCATTAGCCTATACCACTTTTATTCGACCTAAATTCGAATATTCGTGCGTTATTTGGGACCAGTTTAACAATATAAGATTAACGCCCTTGAAATGATACAGAGAAGAGCCATATACGTTTTATTATTTCCAAATATGGCCGAGAAGCGTCTATACCAGAATTATTGCGGGCAAATGCTTTTCACACCCTTCAAACGAGGCGAGAAATAATACGCCTGAAGTTCCTTTATTCCGTCATAAACCGTAATCTTTCTTTAGATCCTAGTATATACATAACTCCTTCTGCATCCAGGAAAACCCGTCTTTCCCACCCCCTCGCTCTCTCCCTTTACGTTGCCAGCAGAAACCTCTTTCAATTTTTTTTACTTTCCTCGAACTATGTAGGAATGGAACCTCATCCTTTCCATCATCTGAACTCCCCTGAATCAATGCATTGGTATTTTATAAGTAACACTGCTGTTCTGTGCTATTTTGTTTCCTTTCTTAAGTTTTAAATTATGTAATTCAGCTCTTTGTACGTATTTTTATTTGTTACCTTGCCCCTCCTTCTTGGGCCACACCGCCTGCAGTATGATGTAGATAAAATAAATAAAAAAGGAAAAAGCTTAATTTTAACAAGTCTAGAAAGTACAATGCACAATAACATGGCAAGCAACACTTGCTTCGACTTACGTTGATGGAATCAGTATTTTGAGTATTTTTGAAGCATTTGCCGACAGTTAATTTGTACCTGTGCAGCATCATTTCACATGTTTGTTTGCTTCTTGTAAAAATGCAGCAGGTTCCTTACACCTTGAGAGGAACCCGCACAATTGCACAATTGGGCTGTCTGCTTATGAAAATAAAAAGTCATTTCACAAGAACTGGAAAATGAAACGCAGTACAATATGGAACAATACGCAAAATTATACAATAATAGCAAGGGCACAGAAGGTACTTCAGTCGACAGATTATGCAAGCCGTAGATTTTGGCCATATTTTGATATGTAGGATGTGATCATACGCTTTATTATGAAACACATTAAACAGAAAAAAAAGAGAAAAGTTAACCTCTTAGAAATACCTTAACAAGCAACCTGAATGCCGACTTGTTCTGCAAGCACAAATGGCTAATAGTAAGCATAAAAGCTACATTTACATTACATACATATAATAATAATAATATTTATTTCCATTCAAGGAAGATGGAGGAGGCTGCAGGTAAAAGCTGCACGAACAAACGGCAGCTTGACAGGTCCCCGCAGCCCCCTCTACAAGGCGGCAGTAAGAAGGTTACAGGAAGGAACATCGAAAACATACACAGGCACCGAAATGGACACTAGGAATGAACACCAAAATCATCCAATAAGAAAGATTAAATACCTTATACATAAAGTTCCCGCATTGCAGCATTAGTTATTTTTAAAATGTCAGTGGTACTTTTGTTGTAATTATTCAGGAGAGTGGGTAGGCTGAACGGCAGCTTTTCTGTGGAGTAGTTAGCCCGAGGGGTTATAACGTTCCCTTTTCTTTGCGAGGGGTAATGTGTACGGAAATGTTCTTTTAGTGATGATAAGTCGCGTAGAAACGTTCTGTTTTCAAGTACTTCGCGTTTGAAGGTTAGTTTTAACTTAGTCAAAGATTTTCTACTGGTATAATGTTTGTTTTTCGAAAAAAACTGTGTGGCTGTTATATAGTAAGTCATAAGGCAGTCTGACAATTTTTTTCTGGAGGAGAAAAAGTTTCTGTAAGTTAGTTTGAGTAGTTGTGCCCCAAAATAATAATTTAGATGAGAGTAAAAAGGTGAATTATAAATAAGCTTTACCTTGAATGGCAGATATGTTCTTAGGCGAGATAAGACGCCAACTACAAGTGTTAACTTTGTCAAAACAGTATCAGTGTGGTTATCCCAAAGCATATCACTGGAAAAAAGTTACGCCAATGATTTTAGTGTGATCAGTGATTTCCAGTGCTTCGCCTCCATACGTTAAGTTTACTGGCGCGTTGAACTGCTTCGATTCCGGCCTAAATATAACAGCTTTCGTTCTATTAACATTTATTTTCTGCTGGTTTGCTATTGCCCATTTTTTCAGGTTTATAAGTGATATGGCCTAGTGGCCACAAAGCGAGAGCCCTTTATTCACGAGCGCATACATCTTATAGGCAGGCGTGACGTCACACATAAGATAGCATCGGCGCAGCTTCCATGCGCCGCACGTTATCACAATAAGGAGGGAGTTTGCTGCACTTACCAGTTGATTACAATCGGGAGCTGTTATAAAAATACTGGCGTCATCCGCATATAAAATATATTTTGGTTTTGTACAGATATTTGTAAGGTCGTTGATGTAAATATTAAAGAGCAGTGGACCCAGAATGCTTCCTTGGGGAACACCTCTAATGATTTTAAGTGAAATTGATATGATTTAATTCTTACAAACTGTTGCCGGTGACTAAGTTATGACTGAATTAGTTGCACGAAATGTCCGCGGATCTATTATATTTCAAGTTTTTTAGGTAGTGTACAGTGATGAATGCAGTCAAAGGCTTTAGAGAAATCCACAAAAAGTACCCAGTACTAACATTTTTTTTCAAATTGTGATAAAATAAATTCCTTCTATTCAAGTAACGTCGCTTCCGTAGATTTTTTTTTTTTTGCTGAATCCAAACTGTGCAGGTGAGATTAAATTGTGTTTATCAAGGAAGCTGGACATCCGAATATGGATAACTTTTTATAATCCCTTAGAGAATATGGGCATTGCAGAAATTGGTCGATAATTACCCATGTCATTCGCATCCCCCTTTTAGAACAGTGCAGACAGTTTTGCAATTTGTATTCTTTTCGGAAATGAGGCGCTCGACACGCATATTTAAAAATGTAAGTTATATAGGGACACAGAATGTGAAGAACATGTTTATACGGGCGAATTTGGATAAGTTCTGCGTGACAGCTTGGACTATTTTTAAGAGAGGAAAAAACTGATATCACGTTGGATCCGGTTACTGGACTGAGAAAAGCGCGACATCGGTTGCGAGCAGGCATGGAGTCGATTAAGTAATTAAGTACTCCACAATCAGAATGCTGAAGGAATCGATCATTAAAGGAATTGGTAAGGGAGTTTCTGCTTACTTCCCTGCCATGCAGTGACAATTTCCAGTTACCTGGTGCCTACTTTATAGGCCTCATAAAGGTATTTAGTTTTTTTTTCCACAGTTGATCACTTCTGTATAAACAACTCTCGAATTCAGAGTAAAGGTAACGAGATCTGCTCCTTTTAGTCTCTTTGTTTAGTTTATTTCGATATGTTTTATATTTCTTGAGAAGATTCGGCTCTTTTGTTTTAATAAAACTATGGTAAAGCGAGTTCTTGTAGTTAATTTTGCTGTGCAGTTCGGATGTTATCCAGGGCTTACGAATATTTCTACCCAGGGTAAACGTTCTTAGCAGGAAATGTTTCTTATAAATCTCCGTTATTTCATTTATATACCTGTTGTATACGTCATGAGCATTTCCTATGTCCAGAAGCCATTTAAGGTCAGACTGCAGTAGTTCGTTTCTAAAACTGTCTATACCAGCCTTCGTAATGTGTTGACACACAACGCGCTGTCGCATTTTACAGGTTTCCATATTTTGTTTCTGTATCATGAGAATTATCGGGAGGTGATCACTAAGATAGGATGATTCAACTGCCGTCGTGATGTTCGTTTTGTCAATGTTTGTTACGAAAAGGTCAAGTAATGTTTCACAGCCTTTTTTACTCTTGTGTGTAATGTAATTGTATTCTCACACCCACTATAGGTAATGAGCGTTTCCATTGATTTTTGCAGATTAGTACTTGCCAGCATATCAATATTAAAATCACCGCCCGAAATCACATAGTACCATTGTTAGAAATCAAATCCAGGAATTGCTCACAAAAGTGACAGAAGTTTGGAGCATTTCCATCAAGAGGCCGATAGCAACCAGAAAACACGCGTTTGTTCACACGTGCTGAGAGCATTTCAAAGTCATTGGAAGCAACACAAAACGAATAAAATTAAAAACCAAATTATGAAGTTTTACGTGCCAAAACAACTTTCTGATTATGAGGCACGCCGTAATGGAGGACTCCGGAAATTTTGACCACCTGGGGTTCTTTAACGTGCACCTAAATCGAAGCACACGGGTGTTTTCGCATTTCGCCTCCATCGAAATGCGGCCACCGTGACCCGAATTCGATCCCGCGACCTCGTTCTCAGCAGCCCAACACCATAGCCACTGAGCAACCACGGCGAGTCAAAACGAATCAAGCAGTTCACAATTGACACCCGGCTTTATCAGTAACATAACACCACCGCCACGACGCGTGGATCGATTTAATGAAAACGACCGATAAGAGGAGAATGTGTAGTTATTTTGACCGTCTTTACGCGAGGTTTCCGTCGACAGGACGATATCAAACAAAAAGGAAAAGCTAGAGATAAAAGTGTTAACTTCGGTTTCCTTTTTACGTGAACGGGTGTTTAAGTGAAGAGATTTGAGGGAAGTGTTGTTATAACTTGCTACAACTGTGCTTACCTCATCAGGAAGAGGGTAACTGCGATTAGCCATGGCAAACATCAAAAATAAATTTCATGCATATACATATACAATTTCATACATTTCATATACATATACAAAAAGCACATTTGATGAGAAAAGAAGCGCATGGCCTCTAATATTCCGCGACAATGAGACACAACTTAAAAATGAAAGAAGAAAACATCTCGGCGTCGTCTTGAACCGAATTGCTGAAAATGCGGATGTCCGTTACATACCAAAAACTGAAGCTTAATAAGTAACCCTAATGATTCGTACTTTTGCACATACGTGATCAAAGAACTGAAACTGCGCCGCTTGTTTGACCTGCATACACAAAAGGCAAACACGAATTGTAAAAGCCGCAAGAATCTGAAAGGCAGATGTGTCTAAAACATTCTGACGACGCTGAGACACAACTTAAAAGTGAGAGAAGCAAATATATCACAGCCAACTTTTACCAGAACTGTTGATAATGCAGATGTTCCTAAATTCTCCAACTAGACAAAAAATATACATCAATGAAGAGTGCCATAGCTGTGAAACCGAACAAGAATAACTATGGGTTTAGAACTTGAGTTTTTGTGTGGCTTCTGATGCACTTCAAGCTTTGTTGACATTACCAATCTGTTTGTTTCATACTCATTTACTTAACATTGCAACGATATATGTATTACACTAAAACAATCGTACAAAACAACGAAGGGATGGGACTGGAACTAGAAGACAACACCGAACGATTGGTGTCATGCTTTGTTTTCTCGCTCCAGTCCTGCCCCTTTGTTGTCACGGGTAATAGTTTTTGTATGTCTTACCAACTGCAAAATTTTTCTGAAGTCACTAACAATCAGACGTCGCATTTACCGGTATATAAATCGTGGTCTGTTTTTCCCGAATTTTCCCCCAATACGTCTTATAGAACGATGCGACTTATATACGTTTCTTTTTTCGGAAAAACAGCCGTAAAAATAAGATTGGATGCTATGGGCACGCGAAGCGCGCTGGGCTGACCTCCTCTGACACAGTCTAAGAAAAAAGTGAGTAAAAAGTCAGTCACGGCAACTTCACTCTCTTTTTTCTTTCGAAGACCCACTTTTGCGCGAGTAGAGCCACAAAACAAGAGTCAACATTTGCGCATGAGTTGTTTGACTCTCAATAGCACGCGAAGAGTCGTCGTGGAAGACCGCGATTCCTCTCATATTCGAGATGAGTCTGGCGAGAGAAAGATTATAATGCAGGAGAAGAAATACCAGATAACCTCTTCTGTTTTAGGCAGGCCCTCGGCTTCCTGTCCTGGTTGTAATGCGGTGTATCATTCTTTCATCCTTGTCATGTTCTGTAAATACTTCGGACTCAATATGTTGATTTTCCTTGACCATGTTTGCTGATACCTCACACGCTTAAGCGATAGCTGGTTTTCTATGCTAAGGAAGGACTGGATTGTCACGCTGGTTTCTGACCACAAGTAAATCTAAAAAAAAGTAATGGCTACCAAAGAGAGCACAGCAACGAGATAACAAGTTCACTAGGCGCATTCAACTCGATTGTAATGTAATTCGATTGTGGATTGTAATGCAATTCCGTGACGAAAAATTAAATTTTGAAGATTTATGTTCCAAAAATCAAGATCTTGTTATGAGGCGCACAGTAATGGAAAGCTGCATATTTATTTTCAGCAGCTCGGGTTATTTAACGTGTATGGAATGCAAGGTATACGCGCGTTTTCGCATTCTTCCCCCTTTGGAATGCGATTGCCGCGGTTGTGATTGGACACGTCACCTCAAGCTCAGCTGCGCAACACCAAAGCCACTGGGCTACCGCAGTGCGTTGCGTTCCGCGACCAGAAACAAATATTAGCGTACGCAACACTGGTTTGGAACCCCCTAGAAATATAAAAACAAAAATATAGCAGTTTCACCCCAATGCTGCATGAACCACTGCACGAACAATTGCACGAACGAAAGTTCGTAGTTTCATCGGCTGAATAAACTGCAGTAAACATTCGCTTACTCCTTAAATTAGCAAGCACTGGATCACGCGCGCGCGTGCAAACATGAACAGATCTCACTCAATGACCGCGATCACTCGCTGCCACAGCGTTGGCGTGATGAAGGGCGTGAACAGAGCGGACCGAACTTTTCTGCTGCCTCTTCCTTCAAAGCGTCTCCGAAAAATTGCGCTATCTGGGCGCCCCCCAGCTTTCCATCCATCGGAAATTATCTCCAAGACAGCGAGGGTGGCGCAAGACCAGGCTAGAGCAACGGCCAGAGGAGGAAAAGCGCGCTAAACTAGCGCCTCCCTCCCCCGGCTTGCGCGCGCTTTATCACGTGAGCTCCTATAGATACTTGACTTGGGGCGTCCCTCCAGCCCGGCTCACCCTCGAACACTTTCTTTAACGCGCACAGCCAACGGCGCGGGACAGGATCTTATCGCACTTGACTTTATACGTAAGCTCACGGCAACACCGACAGATATATTTCGACGGTTGTGTCCATATAACTGCTATCGCAAAAATTCGTAACAAACAAAAAATTTTACTAAGGACCAACAACGTCGTGATACAGCGGTGAACGATATTTCTGGAAAATGTGTTGCTAAATCTCCGCCAAATGACTACGCTCGCATTTGGTGACGACGGAACGCAGTCGAAAGAAATTGTGGAGGAAATACCGGAGTTCTGGCAGCTTCAGGTGCACTAGATTATTCAGTAACATCGGCGGCTTTATAGTTCTACCTTACATCACAGTAAACTGCACTCGACAGAGATCAAGGGCAGCCGCACCGTTATAGCTAAGCAAATTAAGCACAATTACGCCGCGTCTTCTCACTTCGAGCACGCGCCGACAGCCCAACGATAGATATTTCAAACGTAACCACACTCAGACCAGCAAATTGTGCTTCTGCGAAGTGAACGCAGCAGGTATTCCAAGGCGCGTGTTAAATTCATGGCTGTTTCATTCGGGAACATTTCTTACGTGACGTAAAATTATCAGTGAGTAAAACAGTTTTTATTTCAACGCGAGGAAAGAAAACCGAAACTAGCGCAACTGTTTTGCTCAGTTGTGCGGATACAAATGATCCAAAGCCGAAGCCGTCAATAGCATGACGCCATTTTGCAGTTGCGTTGCATCTCGCGCGAGTACGTTGTCGTTGAGTGGTTCTGAACTATGGTTTTCTGTGGTTCTGAAAGCGCTGCGTTAGGGGCGACTGCAACCAGGCGTTGCGGCAAGTTACGGTGGGAACTTCCGTCCGTGCTGTGTGATTGCGACGAGGCGGACCGCCGCCAGCAGCGGCGTGTCGCCGATTTCGTCTTTGCCGACATCGAGCAAGTGCAGCTCACCGGACCGTCACAAACACCCGAAGTGTTGCGGTTTGCACTGCGACTTTCATTGTGATATGAGAGATCGCAACGCACAGAGACGGCCGAATGCATACGAAAGACTACCAGCGGGGAGTGACCTGTGCCACATTTCTCTTAACGTCTCAGGTAAGCATATCAGCTTTTGTTCCGAGTTTACAAACGGCGCGTACTCGGCCCTTCCGGTATGGCTATATTTTGCACCACGTTTTTCTTAGCAGTTCACAGACGTTTCTTAGTCATGCGTTCGCGTATGTATGCGAAAATACTACTGGCAGACGGAAGCCTCAGGAGAGCACCTGAAATTACAGCAACGCTCTACTGCCAGGGGAAACACCATTCTTAACGACTCTAGGGACGAATGGCATGTCGCATCGAAAAATCCATAGAATATCAAGTACTGCATAGCTTAAAGTCTAGAAACAATAGCAGCACCAGTGTGACTTTCGCTGGCGAAGTGTATTCTGAAGATTTACTAGCGCTTTAGGTATGTTACCGCGAATAATAAAAACGCTACAATGCTCTATTGAGCGTCAGGCAATGTGGCAGCACAGATATTTGTAGCGGTAAGGCGGCTGCACGCACAAGCGAACAGACACACCGCTTTAAAAGCGCTGAAACAGACCAAATTTAATTTTCATTGGGCTGCAAGTCGGAAACACATTAGCTCACAACGTAAGCCGATGTATAATGTTACTGTTTCTTATGTAAACTTTATTTTCACGGCTGTAAATATTTAAAAGCATGAATTTGCTTCAACCTTTATATAGTAAATCCTACTAGGCTTACAAAACCTGGCTGTGTTATGTGGAGAATTTGTGGTATTCCGACTGGATTTTCTATTTTGAGTGCGGTATTTGATGAAAAAAGGGCCTTTTTATTTGTAGTCTTATGTTATTGCATATATTTGGCAAGCAGAAATGAGTTGATTGCAAAGTTGTACCTCCCGGCGAGCTGCATATGATCCAAAGTTTATCTTGTCTTGGCTATTGTAATATGCATTTAACAATTTTAAGTATATACAGCTGTAGTTGGCTTAGTCGCTGTAGCGTATTTTGTAAAAGTAGAAGACTGTGATTATTTTACCGTTTTCATGCAGAAATACCTTTTTTCTTGTACCAAGAAACGCTCACAGCATTAAATTAAATGAAGTGTGGTGTATTTTTCTACTAATTTAATAAAGGAAATTTCGTCTGCGGTGTATCAAAGATTAGTTTACTTTCTTTTACTAAACAATGCGTTATCTCCTGTGCTACTGCTGTTCTGTGTATTTTTGTAATTTTGAAATGTACTTTATTTTAGGTATTCAAGAAATGGGGGCAACATCCAGAAGAAGATGCCATCTTTTCCAGCACGTTATGGGTGAGACAGATCGTAGCAGGCACTTTCACATATCTCATTAGCATATGATGCTATTTGTTGTAATTTTTGTGTCAACTTTCCTGGCCTTTATTCATTTTACCATTATTGTGCAAAGGTTAATACCTTTACATCGAAATAGATTGTCCAAAGGAGAGACATTGGCTGGAGGAGACGACACACATAAGCCTCCTTTGTCTGTGTCTCAATGTTGCGCAGTTACTCTGTCGTTATCTACCAACAAGCCCAAGTTCTTCATCAGCTACATTTACTAATTCTCCGTTATTACAATTTCACTGATACAACATTGAAAGTACAGAGGTACACAGGAAGACAGAGACTTCAAATGATGAAGAGCCGTAGAAAAAGGAGCATCGCTGGAGCCAATGTTTTGACAAAGAGAAGAAGAAAAGTTTTCTTGTCAAAACATTTGCTCCAGTAAAATTTCTTCTTCTATCACTATTTACGATTAAAACAAAGAATTATTGCTCTTGCTGAACTATTGTGCATTATGGAATAAAAATTAACAGGGTAAAATGTTAGGAATGTGAAATTTCTTGTGTATTCTAATGCTACAGCGAAAGCCAGAAAAACAAGATGTAGAGAACCACATTGTTATTTTTCACTACCCAGTTTGGCCAGCTTCATTCATAGCTTGCAATGTTGCATTAACGACCACTGCAATTCATTAATTGAATTAGCTTCGGGATTTACTTATGTTTAGAGATGTTGAACTTGTTTTAATGCAGCTTAACATAATGCATGTAAAACATACAATGACATATTAAGAGGCTTGCAGTTGACTAGCAGATCACTTGATGGTATGAGCTCAGGTTTCCGCCGAGCTTCCATGCACAAATCGGATGCACATTCTTTTTTGTCATTGCTTGGATTTTCATAAACATAAGTACCATTTCTTCTTTGTGGACATTCTAGTTGTGTTGTAGGACCTAACTGTTTACCTTTATTTGTATTGGTATCCGGGTTACACAGACAGCTGAATTTTTCTTGTAAATTATGACATGGTAGGAGTAAGAGCATTTGTGCAAATTTGCTGCAGGTACACTCTGGCGGCTCCCGCCCCTGCATCCTACCACCACCGTATCCTGACTACGCCCATTAGGGAGTTGGAAGCCTTTGGCGGCTCCTGCCACTGCGTCCTGCCACCACCGTGCCCTGACTATGTCCACTAGGGAGTTCGAAGCCTTTGGCGGCTCCTGCCACTGCGTCCTGCCACCACCGTGTCCCATCTACGTCCACTAGGGAGTTGGCAGCCTTAGTGATGATGCCAAGCAGGCTGGAAGCCGACAGAAAGATTAAGGTAAATACATGTAATTAAGTGGCAACTTTTTGAGTGAAGTGGCTTGTAGCCACACAGCAATGAAAGAATTAACTTCACAGCAGTTTAGACTCCCTGCTATCGGTGCAGGAATGCTCAAGTCCATGCATTTTGTCGTAGCCGCCAAGAGGCTATGTGCATTACACAAAACGCGATGCAAATTTTGAAACTAGTAGGAGACCACTTGTACAATTTTTTTTCTTGCTTAACACAAAAACTGCTTTGATAAAGCTTTAGCAATTTAAAAACAATACAATGTACTGTCATACATAGTATTGGGCACAAATTTACTAGGACTGCCTCAATAGTAGGTATGCCGATAAACTTACTCCAAAACTGACTTTTTTGCAAATTCATCCTCATCTCTGTGCACTGCTGCATAATTTATCTTCCTGAAACAAGTTTTCGCTTACAGCACAAATCCTAAACATGTGTATTACATAAATTTGCAGCTTTTGCTATAAGCCAGTTCTACGAAAATAAAGTTAATAGGCCATTTTGTCCATGTTTAATGACCCATAATAAACTGAGCAATGGCTAATAAGTAGTTCAATTCTTGGTGTAAGGCCTCTGTTTATTGTTCTGAAAAATTTGGCTCTCTTAATGAAGGAACCAATTTTTCGGCTATGCCTTTTATGGTGCATAGTTTGGTGCTTTACACAAAATTTCACTTAGTGCTTGCGCCAGTAAAAAAAAAAACTTTTTGAGTATTTCTTGAAATTAACATTTGTCCTATACTGAAGGGCCTCCAGGTTTTCAAAAAAGAAATCTCAAGTGGTCGTGTGCCAGGTTGGGACAGCTCGCATGGAATAGCCTACTTACACAAATAGGGAGGGCCATACCCGCCGTGGTCGCTCAGTGGCTATGGTGTTGGGCTGCTGATCACGAGGTCGCGGGATCGAACCCCGGCCACGGCGGCCGCATTTCGATGGGGGCGAAAACACCCGTGTACTTAGATTTAGGTGCACATTAAGTGGGCAAGGCAGCAGCAATACATGCCAGATGTTCAAACATTGCCTCTTCTTCACGCAGCTTTTTCACCCGCTTGGCTGCTTTCCCTGAGTATACTACGAAGGCCTTCCTGGATGCATCACCGCTCACATGTCATCACGCTCTGATGTTCCCGCATGCGCGCGATGACTGCCCTATCTCCACCCTGGAAGATAGCCATGGTCTGTTCACCGCTGCATTCGACAAGATACTGACCTCTGCCACCGGTGACGTCAGCATGGATGGCGCGCTAATACGAGTCACGACGCCGGCTCCGTTCAGTATAAAAGTCATGCCGCAGCTTCATCGCTTCAGTGGGCAAGGCAGCAGCAATACAGGCCAGATGTTCAAACATTGTCTCTTCTTCACGCAGGTATGTAACCTTAAGAACGCCTATTGTATTCGATCTGACAACCGCTTCTTATTGCTGATGCCTTGCCCACACGAATGTCTTTCTGCTTGTATTTCTGTATGTGCTGATCTTGTTTACTGCATGAGCAGCCTCCTACTGAGGGGCGATATTGAAACAAACCCGGGCCCTACAAAACGCTCCGCCACTCAAACAGGTGATTCTGGCTCTATGGTATCCGAAATGTTCGCTCAGCTTCTTGCCGGGCAAAATAAGATAACAAAGGATATAACAGACATGCGAAAATCTATCGACGCTCGATCTGAGGCCATTGAAAAACGCATAGTTGATCTTGAGCAGCAGGCACCCACGTTTAGCACAGCACACTACGATAACCTACAGAGCCAAATTCAGAAAATGTCATCCACTATAACACACTTTCTTCCCAAAATGATTATTTAGAAAGTCGCTCGTGTCGCAACAACCTTATTCTCTATGGTCTAACAGAATCTGAGCATGACACTAATAAATCCCTGCAATCGCAAGTTAAGAATTTTTTTACTGACGTACTAAAGCTTGATTTTCCTCAAATTGAGCGATTGCATAGGCTTGGTAGATCTAGAGGTGCGAAACCTCGTCCCATCATTTTGAAGCTCCTGGATTTTCGTGAAAAGATTAGTGCTCTAAAATATGGCTGTAAGCTAAAAGGGTCTCAGTGGCGCTTATCCGAAGATTTTTCTTCTAACGTGCGCTCCATCCGTAAAAAACTATGGGACGCTACAGCACAATTCCGTAACAATGGTTCAGTGGTACACCATAGGTACGACCATGCGTTTGTTGATAATCAGCTCTACAATTGAGATGTTGTTTCCAACTCTCTTGTAAAAGCTCCTGATCGCACCACTCACCATCATTTACCGCTCTCCCAGAGGAACAATCCTTGAATTAACGAGCAGGATAAACTTTGTATATGAAATCTTAATGCAAGAAGCCTATCTAACAAATATTCAAGCTTTCCCTCTTTGGTGGCATTGCCAGCCCCGCATGTTATCGGTGTTACTGAGACCTGGTTGCATAGCGACATCTTTGACTGCGAAGTAACTCCCCCAGGATATAACGTCATAAGGGTAGACAGGAAAGCAGGCAGAGGCGGAGGCGTTGCCTTGTTTTTGCGATCTGACCTACACTTTTCTGTACAACAATCCCCACTTGAAATCGAGACGACCTGGTGTAAGGTGCACATTAATAAAACAAATATAATCATTGGTGTGTTTTATCGACCTTCCAGACATACCTCAAATGAAATAACGATCCTTAACGCGTTCATCCAAGAGCGCGGTTTTGGCTCTTCAAATTTAATCTGCATGGGGGACTTCAATGTACCTAACGTCTCGTGGCCTTCATTATCGGTAACTGGTGATAACGTCCCTCTTTCTAGAGAGTAGCTTGAATTTTCACTATCCCTTGGATTGAAACAAATTGTATCTAACCCTACTAGAGAGTCCTCCATACTAGATTCGATTTTTCTAAATGCACCGCTCTTTACATGTGCCTTTGAGTGTGAGATTACGGACGGTATTTCCGATCACAAAGCTGTTATTGCTACTAATAATATTTCAGTTTCAAGGCGCCATTATGAATATACCAGTTTTTACGATTATAATCATGCAGATGATACGTCCATACTTGATACATCAAGCATTTCATTCGACAGATTCTCCCGGTTAAGCACTACCAGTGATATCAATGCTATAGTATCCCATTTTGAAAACATTGTTCATACTTGCATAGAGCGCTATGTGCCATTAAAAACAAAAAAGAAAAATCTTGACCTTCCTTGGATGACAAGGGAAATACTGCATTTGAAGCGTCGAGTAGCCAGAGCACGTCGGAAGCGCCACATGAATGCCTAAACAAATGACCAGTTCCGCTTTATGAAGGAAGAACTCCGTCAAAAAATCGATGCAGCTAAGAATTTTTATTATCAGTTCACTCTACCTAATTTAATTAAAATAACCCACGAAAATTTTGGAGCTCAAATGCGCCAATGAAAAACACCACCCAGACATTTCTATCAGATGATTCCGAAATAAGTGATCCTGGACCTATTGCTAAAGCATTCAATGAATATTTTCAGTCTGTATTCACACAGAACAATGGCGTAATTCCTCCCTGCTCCACGACAACTAACATGTCCTGTGCAATTAACAATGTTACAATATCTAAGCAAGGAGTCCTGAACCTTATTTCAAATATTGACACCAAAAAAGGCGCCAGTCCAGACAATGTCAACAATGTCTTCCTTCATCGTTATGTGCCTTAAGCGTGTCAATACCTCACATTTATTTATGAAAAATCAGTATCTACATGTACATTCCCTTGTTCATGGAAACGCACTAGAGTCATTCCATTGTTCAAATCTGGGTAGAAACAATCTCCTCTAAATTATAGACCCATTTCTTTAATTTCTCATACATGCAAACTCCTTGAACACATAATTTATAAACGCATTATCACTTTTCTCGAGTCTAATAACATTTTATGCAGCGCTCAGCATGGATTTCGTAGTGGTTTTAGCACAGTGACTCAATTAACTGAATTTACACATGACATCAGTTTTGCTCTTGATTTAGCTCATCAAGTAGATGCGCTCTTCATTGATTTCTCCAAAGCATTTCATACTGTACCACATCCTAAACTATTACATAAACTAAGCCTTATCCTTAATAACCCGCTTCTCGTTGACTCGATCCGTAGTTTTCTTTATGATCGTTCACAGTATGTTTCTTTTAATTCAATTAACTCTCCTGACGCATCAGTATCTTCCGGTGTGCCCCAAGGTTCTATTTTAGGGCCATTGCTTTTTTTGCTTTATATTAATGACATTCCAAGCTCTGTTTCAGTAAAAATTTGGCTTTACGCTGACGACTGCGTTGTCTACAATGTCCTTTCTTCACCTAACGATCATAACACTCTGAATCAATCTTTTATAAGTTTTTGTGAATGGTGCGAACTCTGGCAAATGAACATTACCTTAAAAAAACAGTCGCCATGTCCTTTCACAAGCAGGCTAATTGCTCATATTTCAATTACTCCTATAAATCCACTTTTCTGCAGCGCGCATATGAATATAAGTATTTAGGCCTTCTGTTCAATCCAAGGTTATCCTGGTCAGAACATATTCTAACAACTTGCAACAAAGGACTAAAGAAACTTGGTTACCTAACCTGAACCCTACGTGCTGCCCCCAAAGAAACTAAACTCATTACATACAAAACACTTGGAAGACCTATTCTTGAATATGCGGCTACAATATGAAACCCTTACAAAATTTCGGACATCCAAAAAAATGAACATGTTCAGAAAAGGGCGGTTCGTTTCATATACCGCCGTTATGACAGAATGTTTTCACCGTCATCTCATCTGAATATGCTCGGTTTAACCCCTCCTTCCCACCGCCGTCACATTAATTCTCTGAAGCTTCTATACTCTCTATTTTATTCTCCACATTATGCTTCCCTAACAGATATCTGACCCCTGCAATGCCCCTAATCACGAGAAACAGCAATGACTTAAACTTATCTGTCTTTTTTGCTCGCACCAGCACTTTTAAAATACAGTTTTTTTTTCCTAGGACAATTGAACTCTGGGATGACCTGCCTGGTTCCATCCGTTGTTTACCAAATAGACAACTTGGGGATGCTATTGTGTGCTCCCCTTAGCCATGTTACATATACTTCTTTTGTATAGTGACTTGTTTTGTTTTTTCAACATTTTGTATTCACCCACTCCTCCAATCGCCCTTCCGGGCTGAAGTATTTGTAAATAAATTAATTAAAGAACCCCAGGTGGTCCAAATTTCTGGAGTCCTCCACTACGGTGTACCTCATGATCAGAAAGTGGTTTTGGCACGTAAAACGCCATAATTTAAATTTTTGTTAGTGAGGGCCATGTACACTTGTCTTTATGTTAAGATACTATTATTGATCTACAAAAGACAAAATGAAACATTCTGTCCTGTAAGCATTTCCTTACGTTCATTTACACTTTTGCACATTTGTATACCTCGAGTCTGGTGACTTGTGTCTGTTTTCATTATCTGCTATGTGCCGATGGTAAACTTGAGGTTTGCCTTATGGTGAAGAATACTTTGGTGCTTATAGATATGGATCTGTGTTTTTCAGGTTGCCTCGGAATTTTACCTAAGCCATGCCACACACTCGGGCCAGGCCCCTTGCAAGCGACGTATAACCAGGCTCGAAGCATGAGTGTCGAGTGAGTCCAGAGATCAAGGCAACCTGCTGTGCAACCAGCGTGCAACCTTTGGTGACCCCTCTACATGTTCCACCTATTTCACAGCTGTATCTCAGCTACCATCTATCCAAACAGCATCACCAGCTGTGGTCACTTATCAAACCAAGGATGAATGTTGGGGTGGAGTGATTTGAAGAGACACTCTATTTGTCTCTTCAAATTCTTAGCAAATACTTGTGTTATTATAATTAATATGTGTCTTTAGTACCTGTTTTTAATGGTTCCTTTCTATTAGAATTCTCACCATCTATTCCTGCTATTATAATGTATGTCTGTCTTTATGTCCAGTTTTATTTAGTCCTTTTGTACTTGCGTATGTAATTGATAGGTTCATAATTATTGTTATACAGAAGGCTAAAATGCAAACTTAAGGCATTGTTTTCTTCCTTTTGATATTCTACAGCACCGCAAAGTGTTCAAGAAATGTAACCTAACGTGGGCTCTGGTGCAGGAAATATTTCAGGGCAATATAGAGTACTTATTTCAAACACCCATTATTCTTGAAAGTCAAGAATATAGGAGCACAAAAAAGAAAATATGAAACTAGAGAAACATGAGTTCCCCTCGTAAGTCTGATAATAATGTGACTTCCTTTCACTGCAAAGATACCAGTAATACTCGCATCCAAGGTTTGAGACACGAAAGCTATGATGCCCTTGGCATTTCTCAATGCCTATTTGCCACACTGACAAATGTCAAAGGCATCGTAGGTTTCATGCACACATTGGTTGTGTTGCACTTTTGAGTATTGCATTTCTCAAACACAAAGGTTTACAGCACTGCTTTAAATAGCAAATGCATTTCCTAATTCATTAGTGCAAGAGTAACAGTACAGATCATGTAAAAATAATTTTACAGACTATCTCCATGGATGCACGCTTCTGATGACATAGCAATGATGTGGTCGTGGGATGAATGTCTTTATTTCAGATTTAAATATTGGCTTCCAGGTCTGGGTTAGTCTCCTACACTGAGTATTCTAGGTCAGAGTCCATTTACTAGAGAAAGTGAATTAAAGTGAATTAAACTAGGAATTATAAACATCAAAAGATCTTGTTTAGGACACTAAAGTGACAATCAGCAAGGTTCTTTGTGCATTCATTTCCAAATTTGTGAGGATATATTTTATGACTGTTTTCATTATTGCGACAACAAATATTTGTCTATTGTCACACTAGAGTTGGCTGCCCCCATTTATATACAACCCCTTCACAGGCTAAAAATTCAGTGTTACCCTATTTACCCGCATAATGATCGCAATTTTTTGTCAAAAAAATTGACTCAAATTCAGGGGTGCGATCATTACAATTCAGGGGTGCAATCAAGATACAAAGATAAAATATAAGTTCGCAATTGTCCCGCATAAAAAGAGTTTTGCTTATAATTAAAAAAATTGACATCCTGCTGTGGTGTGAGAGTTGCTTTGGGCACCAAGGGGACTACGTAGCACCTGTGCTAGAGTACACAACCAAAGGAAAAAATATCACTCCAGATTGGAGCGGCAGTGGAAAGTTAAGCACAGATGTTTTATTTCACGCTCGATTAATGTGGTTATCATCTCCTGTTTTGTATCTTGGGAATGCATGCATTGGGAAAACAATTTTTTGCACCAATCTTACCTGAGCGGGACACCAGAGAAAGGTAGAAATCGAGAATAGGTGTTCAGACTTGGTTGCCCACAGTGTATTATCTGGATGTGTTTCACTCTAGAAAAGTCTACTATTGTAGATAATCATAATGACAAAGACAAAAGAAATCAGAGGTATGTCTCAGTCATCCGTCCGTGACCTCCAGGGTTTATAGAAACACTTTCTGTATATGTGCCAAGCCGTAGGGAGGCTTTATGTAACTCAGTCATGCTTGCGAAGTTAAAGATTGGAATAAGGAAAATCACAAGAAAATTGCATGAGTGATTTGTAAATGTGGCACCTAATGTAACTTATTCATGTACGCCATGAGGATAGATTACAGCCAGTGCATAATGTGCTCTTACAGGATGACTTGTAATGAGTAAAAGAAGCCTTCCTCACATCTTCGTCTTTGTTTCTTTTGGATCTTTGTGCACTGTGGGGGGGGGGGGGAGGGTGTATTGTTACAGCTGCGTGCATGCAGCTGGGTATAGTTTGTTTATGTGTTCTGCTTCCTCCCTTGTGCTCATCATTCATGAGCTATCTTTGCCGTAACAAAATACTGTGCTACTTATTTTATCAACGTGTTTGCATTATGGAAAGTTTTGTATTAGCGGTTATTTCTACCTGTGAAATTCTCTGTGTAAGCTATTATACTTAGTCTTGCAAAAGTATGTTTCTTAGCATAAATAAATGATCAGTATAAGTGTTGCTCTATTTATTTTTGTAATTTTGTTCGTTATGAAGCTTTTATACACTGTTGCATTTTGTATGACAGAATAAAATTGATGCATAACTTTTTAATGTGGTGCTTTTCAGATCAATTTTCATCTCACGCCAACACGCACAAATTGTGTGGGAAAATGTGCCAACAACAGTAGCATAAGGTAAGACAGCTGTTTTTACTGTTAGATTGGATTATCAATTCCCAACCAGTTATTTTCAGCAAGCATAGTATAATGCATAGCTTAGGTTATCTAAGTTGGAATGTTGTTTTTATTGCACTTCATCATCTGGGTCTCGTTTGTACGTAAGTGCATCCTTCCCTATTTGTTATGTGTAGCTTACTTGCTTAGAATGTTAAGTCGTAAGTTAAGTCTTTTAGAACAGGGAAATAGGTTGAAATCTTTTGACATAATATAAGAGACTTGTGCGGTGGTGAATTAACTTCAACATGAGTTACATAATATTTTGGGGTCTCATTATGGTTCTGAGTGGCATTGCAGTGTAATGCATATGCAGCTGCAGGCTACATATTGGATATTTATTTAAGACTGTTTTGCTTGGTTGGCAATTGATTCCAGTTTAATAGTAATGAGAACTGTCTTGCTTTCATAGTGATTCTGTGCTGACTGATACATTTGAATTTTCCAGAAGACAATAACAAAGATTGATGAAATATTAACTTTTTCTTGCTAACCTGCCATGTGCTTTTTGGCAAGTTCACTGTGGATTCTTTGTTATCCTATGTTGTCTTTTCACAGTGGTCTTCTTCAGAACTAGCCGTAGTCGTGTGTACTTGCAGCAAGATTTGTTGACACATTTTGAAAAGCGGCTCGACACTGCCATCCAAGAGTGAAACGACTTACATGTATTAGTTATTTTACTTTATTTGCAAGAGTCCCGCACCAAAGGGTAACTTGACACACACTGCTGGAGTCATCAGACTTATCTAGAATAGTTACCTGAATCATTCTTGCAGTGGTCATGTGACACTTTACCTTGAGTCATCTGACTCATCTAGAATTGTTAACGGACTCCTTCAGCACTAGTCTTGTAACCCTTTTGAGAGGGTATAGGCGACTACTACAACAGAGTATGCATGACTATTGTATCTTGTATCGAGCACCGATAGTTTCGAGACTTTCTGCCAAAAGAGAGTTCGGGTGTCTCCCACGAAGTGTGTCGTATACGTGTCGAGTCCAGACTCTTCGAAAAGAGTAAGGGATACTCTTTTTTTTAGTGTGCAGTTGCTACAGGTTGTGGGCGCATCATGGAGGTATCGGGTTCTCGTGATAGAGTAGCCGAACGCCGTGCAAGAAGGACGGAGCAGCAATGCAAGCGGCGGCAGGCCGACCGCGAGTCGACTGACTCTGAAGTTGTCGCATCTGCAGATCGCGTTCAAAATACGGTGCACGCCGCTGCGCAAACTACGCAGTTGCTACCAGGGTACAAGCCTTCCTGCTTTCCTCGCGTGTGCTCAATTCGGCTCACCGTCGCACACTTTGACGAGCACATAGAGCGTACGGCGCGCGGGGACGATGTTATCACCCTTTGATTTCGCCGGGGACATCGCGGCGCCACGACAACAGAAATGCGCCTGGGTAGATTTTCGTTATCGCTCTTCTACGCTTGTTCACTCAGCCATTTAAAGGCATCTGTAAAGAAATGCGACACTCTGTGAAGATGTCATGGCATCGAAAGCTGACGACAGTCGAAGATCTCAAAGGAAAAGGAAAGTGATTTCCCTGCCATTCCATTTTTACAGAGTGGAATGGTATTCGTTTTTTTTTTGCGTTGCGAGTCGGGCGTCGTTGCTCGTTCGGAGGTGTCCGTGCTTGCGATTGTCCTTTTCGTTCAGCATCGAGGGAACGTTCGTCGGTGGTAGTTTTGCGCCGGCGCCATTTACATTCTCGTTGCTGTTCCCTCTGACTCTCCTCGTACGCATGTTTTTCATCGGGTGTACCAACTATACGTGGCCGCCCATCGATACCGCAGCTATTTTTAGCACCGATACCTCTCCTGCTTATATACTGCGATAACTTCGACGTCACGCTATTGTTCACGGCGAGCATTCTAATCTCTTCCACATTTTGACATCTGCACCGCCGCACTGCAGCCACCTGGCGTTGTTAGAAATCGATAAGTCCGCTTCTGTGGCCGGACGCCGAAAAAACTACGGCAGGTTAGTCATATACATTTTCGCTGTAATATACGTACGCTTCCTCCTTCCTGTAACATCATTGCTGGACTTGAATAAGGCGGAGCTCCGCAGCGCGAGTAACTTGGCCGCCATACATCCGAAGTAAAGTAACCGAGGCCTTGTCGACGCGCCGTCGACGCCACAAACGGTCTGCTGTCCCAGCCCTGTCACCTTGGGTTGTATTTAGATATGGGCAACGTTGACGTCGATGACTAGTTGCAGAATTACGAATGAGTCCAACAGGTTGGATAACACGCTCATGCTGGCTAACGTAATATTCTACCAAAGGAAAACGGCACGGCTAAGCTTCGAGACTCATGAATAAGAGATTACAAGTCGGGAACAGTGCAAACAGAAGCTTCTGCATTTGTTCGGCAAGTACGTCGGCCGCCTACGGGCTGCTAAGAAGGACCTTGTGACCAGTGCACAGATGTCCACTGAATATTACGTGGCGTACGCCCAGGACATCCTGGCTGTTTGCCTCAAGGTGAATAACGTGGCAGTGGTAGACAAGGTAATCCACGTTTTAAGTAAATTAGGATTATGTGGTTTTGTGAACCACAACCACGATCTTATTATGAGGCACGCCGTAGTGAGATACTGCGGAATAATTTGGACCACCTGGGGTTCTTTAGCATGTATCTAATTCTTAGTACATGGGCATTTTCGCATTTCGCCCCCATCGAAAATACGCCTACTGTGGCCGGGATTTCATTCCGCAACCTCGTGCTTACCAGCCCAACAATATAGCCTCTCAGCTACCGCGGCGGGTTGTCGCCTTTCAAAATCCATCGCGGACGACGCGTTTTAGCTCCTGGTTACAGCCACATAGAAACGGTCAATGAGACAACGAATGTCGGCACTTTGAAGATTCCAAGAGTCGCCGCATAGTTCACCAGTTGAACGCGTCTACCCAACAGCGCTGCTCCGAAGACCTTTTTCCGACGTCCGAAGACCTTTGTCTTCCGCGTGAGCCCACCTCACCGAGAGCGTCGTATGTTTAGTCCTGCGAGAAATTGAAGCAGCGTTTCATGCCACCCCATTGACGCTGTGCTTCAACGATTCCCGGCCGCTCGTGTCCCTCATTCAATCGGTCATTCGCGAAGAACTTGCTATTGTGGGTCTGCCGTACATCTGCTCCGCCAACCGTTCTGACTTCTCTTCGTCTCCTGCCTCTGCTTCTGTTCACCGGAGCCACTCTCTTCCCTACCCGAGCTATCTCAATACGGCTAAATGGCACGCACATGATGATGTTCCCACCTGTTTCTATTGTGGATGTGTGGACCACATCTCTCGCCACTACCAAAGCACCTGGCATTCGCACTCTCCACCAACCCTTTCCATCTACCACCGCTACCATCTGAATTCTCACCCGCATGCGCCATCCTCCGAGTTCGAAGATGCACCTGACAATGCTCGAACCACTGCGACTAGCCGTTCACCATCACTACACAGACGCCGCTCCCATTCGCCACAGCTGCGTCGCTCGATGTTGCCAGCTTGCCGTAACCCCTCTCCACGGAAAACTGACTGGGGCAGCTTCTGGCCATGACGCTGCTCTAGCAGCTTGTCCTGAAAGTTCTCTGTTGACCCAGCCTAATGATCTGAACTTTTTAGATGTGGACGTGGACGGTTTGCCCTCTACAGCATTCATCGACACTGGCGCGCTAATTTATATCACGAGTGCAAAGGTTAGAATGCGCCTGAAGAAAGTACTTACTCCTGCACCGACTCGACTGCTCTAGGTCACAAACATTGGAATTTCGGCTGTGCGTGGAATGTGTGCTCCACGTGTCAGTGTCGCGGGCCACCACACGTCCGTTTTGTTTAGTGTACTTCGATGATGATGATGATGATGATGATGATGATGATGATAATGATGATGATGATCAAAAACTTTATTCCTCGCTGCCCTCTGTTACGGTTGTCGTGTAACACCCCGGGCAAAAGGATGCTCTACCGCCATGCGTCATCGAAACAAGAGGTGGATTTCTAACTTAACGTGGTTGTCTCAAGTGGTTACCGGTCTGGCAGGTGCACTGCAGTACTTACAGGCCCCTTCGTCTGTGTGCATGCCTAAGCGAAACGAAGAGTGGATTCCAAATTTGCTATGGTTGTCTCGAGTCGATACCGGTCTGACAGACGCCCCACAGTGTTCACAGATCCCTTTGTATGTGTGTGCGAAAACCCTTTCTGCGTACCAGACAGGACATGCCGGCTGCCGCCAGCGGAGGCTCGCTTGTAAAAACGTCAACTGCGAAAATGGATCAATCGCCCATCTACAACCACACGCCCTTTCTGGGAACCAGCGAAGCGCGAAAGAGAAGGAATCAGCTGCCTACGATCCCCAGGACCCGTGGGTTGCCACCAGCGGAGGCAAGCATGGGAAAACATCGTCCTGGGAAAGTGGCTGCCGCCACCAAGCAGCGTGGGACTCAGTGCATGTCACGTGAGGTTGACGTGAACAAGAACCCGCCTACGATTTGAGTGGGCCTATTTAAAGGGCCCCGCAATGTAATTTTACACATCATTTTCTTCTGATCTTTCACCAACCATTGATTAAACCGTGCAAGTTTCGCACTAGAAATCGTCTCGTCCTTGCCTGGTCGCCATGGTCTACCGGACGCCTGCAGCCAGCCGACAACGCCACGCTACTCAATCGTAACGCCTGTCGAGCTGCGAGAAACAGGCGTCGCAACAATTGTCGACAGCGGTGGCGTACGCTACCCTGCAGAACGCAACAACTGGTTGGCAGCGATTGGGATACGCTACCCTGGAGACCCCAACTTTGGATGACATCTAAGAGATCGCTTCCTCTTCGTCCTGGTGACAACGTTCGAAAGGAAGGTGTCAGGATTCATGACTGCATATGGTGAGTGCACAGCTTTTCTTCACTAAGATATCACGTGACTTTGCGTATTTTTGGGGAACTACAGAGCAGTGATTTTTCTTTAACCGTTGACGGGGGGGGAGGGAGTTTTGAGTACGTCTAGGTTGTTATAGAGCGAAAAGTTTTCAGCACTAAGGGCAGCCATGAACTTGAAGGCACTAAAGAAGCTGGAGTTGTTGAGCTTGGCCAGAGACTTGGGCCTCCAAATTGCCGAATCAAATAGAAAGCTGGAGACCACTGAGGCGATCGAAGCGACCGGGGCAGACCACGATGAACTGAAGGAATGCCTATAGAGCATTGCGCATAAGGAGGAAGGGCGTAAGCGTCTAGAAGAAAACGAAGAGTGCGAGTAGACAGCACGTTAGGCCAAAGAATAGCACGACCTCAAAATGAAGCGCCCAGAGATTGAGCTCCTGAAAGCTCAAAATACTGAAAGACCTAGCACAGAGGCACGCGAAAGCAAGCGCAGAATGACAGACTAGATGGCACCATACGCAGTAGGCGTGGACATATGTCTTTTTTGGTGCAATTTGACCGCTTGTGTGAGAAGGCAAAATTCGGAAGAGACACGGGGCCGCGACGCTTCCTTACGGTACTGCCACGTGAGGTAGCTAATATCATTGCCCGCATGGGGAAATAAGACGCAGAGGACTTTGATGAAGTCAAAGCGAGTCTGCTTAAAAGGTATATATTATCAGCAGAAGCATTTAGACGAAAATTCAGGGAAGTCGAGAAGACCAAAACTGAGTCATACTCAGATTTTGCATACAACTTGGAGGAAAACCTGAACGAATGCCTCAGAGAAGAAGGTGCACTCGGCGACGCCGAAAAGACAATGAAGTACGTTGCATTAGAAGCGTACTACCGCCGGCTGCCAGAACACATTAAGTATTTGGTTCAGGATAGGCCAGCCATGGACAATGTCACGAGAGCGGACAATCTCGCTGAGGAGTATGTAACACGCCGTGCGTTCGAAGGCAACGAAGATGCTAAGAAGGAGATTAATAAATACAAACCCCACAAGCCAAAGCGATAGTCAAGCTCGAGTCAGTACAAATCAAAATAAATGTCAGATTCGGTGAAAAATAGTAACGAGGACAGTAAGGGAAAGGAGGAGTCACCCGAACGGAGGAAAACAAAAGAAAAAAGCTTTCGAGGCGAAGAAACTAGTAGTTTGCTGCAACTGCAAACAAACGGGGCATATCTCCGTGAGGTGCAGAAATCCCAAACTAATGTTGATGTCACCTAGTAGTAAAGCGAAAAATCTGAACTTCGTAGAACCTTTTTTGCTGGAACCTAAGTCGAGACCTTATGGTAAACGGCAAACTGTGTCGGGTGCTTCGCGACTAGGTAGTCACAATGGACGTGGTGCATCCATCGTACGTACAGGAAGGCCAGATCACGGGAGAATATGCTTGTCTCCAGTGTTTTTCTCCCTGTGGCCAAGATTCGTATCGAAAGCCCTTTTGAAGTACTGGACACTGAAGCCACCGTCTTGGCACATCTTGCGGCACAGTATTCATATTTGTTTTCTAACAAATCTGAGGGTTGTCTGCGACGCAAGGGAATCGGGTTTAGTGAGGGAATAGTGCAAGCCCTAACTCGTTCCAAGGCAAGGGAGCTTGCGGCCAAGGCAGTGTACGAATGTCCAGTGTTGGACGAAACAGGTTTGACGGAGGATTCAACAATCAGCACCAAACAGGACAGCCCTATAGGGGCTATTGCGGAAGGTACGCTAGCTGATGAAGAGGTCAGGAAAGCATGGGAGCCTGAAATGTCTCGAGAGGCAGAATGCAGAAAAAAGTTGTTGAATGTAAGCCCCACCACATTGATTGCTGAACAGGAAAAATATTCAACCCTGCATAACCTAAGGCTAGATGCGAAAAAAGGTGTGGACAAACAGAACGTAAAGTTCCTCAAGAGGGCTGGCGTATTCTATAGAAAGTATACCAGTCGAATGGGAGAGCAATTCGTCCAACTCATGGTGGCGATTCGCTATCGTGAGCAGCTCCTGCACCTGGTCCACGGGGGCTTTTGGACAGGGCAGCTGGGCATTCGCAAAACAAAGGCCCACTTACTGCAGCAATTTTACTGTCCGGGCTGGTTTCGAGAAGTAGAAGCATTCGTAAGAAGCTGTGACGCATGTCAACGCATAGGCAAGCTTGGAGATAAGGCTAAAGCGCCAATGAAACTTGTTCGCATTAGCATGAAGCCCTTTTGCAGGCTCATTATAGACACAGTGGGTCGACTTCCTCCAACGCATACTGGCTATCGGCATATTCTCACTGTACTATGCCCCGCAACGAAATTCGCAGAGGCGGTGCCCCTAAAAGAACTCAGCTCGGTGGAGATCGTCTACGCGCTTTTGTCTATCTTCGCGCGAGTGGGGTTTCCCGCAGAAATCCAATCAGATCAAGGTTCCCTCTTTACGAGCGCACTGACCTCGACGTTTCTGGAAACGTGGGGTACTAAAATCATTCATACCTCAGTGTACCATCCGATGTCAAACGCGATGGAGAAAGTGGCGAGCCCTTTGTTATGAGCTGAAAGCCGATAGGGAAGTTTGCTTGCCCGCAGCAATGTTCGCACTTCGAGCTGCACCGCACAAGTCAACAATGTTTTCACCTTAAGAGCTCGTTTACAGTCGTTGCCTTCGGTCCCTTCTTCGCATTCTTCGAGAAGCCTGGGATGGCCGGGCGGACGATCCTTCGGTTGTGGCATACGTGCTAGAGCTGTTAGACCGTCTGTACACTTCTCAAGAATTAGCAGGGCAGCAAATGCGTAAGGCACAAAGCAATGCTAAGCATTACTATGGCAGGACAGCTCGAACGCGACACTTTGATGTTGGGGAAAAGGTAATGATCTTGAAACCCTCATTGAAAAACAAACTACAGGTTCAATGGGAAGGGCCGGTTGACATAATTTAGAAATTATATGAAATAAACTACGTAACTACGCTACCGGGAAAACGAAGGACACCACAAGTGTACCACAGCAATGTACTTAAACCCTACCGGCAGAGGGAGGCCATTGTGAACATGTGCCTTAACCAACCCGAGGAGATGCCTGTCGGCTTTCCGGAGTTAACATCAGTAACGGGGGCAAAAGACATTCACGAGACCATTGAAAAGCTAGTAGAGCAGCCATAGTTGAATCCCAATCAAAGGGCCGAACTGAGGAAACTCGTGTTTGAATTTAAAAATATATTTTAGAAACACCTTTCAAGACCACTGCGATCGTTCACGATATCGAGTTAACCTCATCGGACCCAGTTTGTTCGAAAGCTTATCGCGTTTCACCTCGTCAGCGACAAGTCATGGCCGCTGAAGTAAACAATATGTTCGAGCTAGGAGTAATCGAGCCAGGAGAGAGGGATTATTCCTCGCCTCTTATCTTGGTTGAGGTCCCAGGAAAGGAGCCGCGACCGTGTATCGACCACCGCCGGCTCAACTTAATCCCGACGTAACAGACCTATTCAATACCGCATATCGAGGAAAGGCTTGATATAGTTAGCAGTGCTAATTTCATCTCCACGCTCGATTTAGTCAGAGGGCACTGGCAGGTTCAGTTGACCGAGAAGGCAACCAGGCTTGCGGCGTTTATTTCCCCAATGGGAACCTTTCGGCCGAAAGTCCTGAGCTTTGGATTGAAGAATGCTCCCTATTGTTTCTCTAGCCTTATGGACCAGGTGCTATAGGGAATGGAAGACTTTGCACTTCCGTATCTCGATGACATAGCAATCTTTTCTTCATCATGGGCAGACCATATGCAACACCTGCAAACCGTGCTGTGTCGTCTACGAGAGGCCAACTTAACTGTTAAGGCTCCCAAATGCCAATTACGGCGCGCGGAGGTAGCTTATCTAGGTCATGTAATAGGGCAAGGCCATCGTCGGCCTTCCGAGGTTAAACTGACCGCAATAGACAACATCCCGCAACCACGCACCAAGCGGGACATCAGACCATTCTATGGCTTGGCAGGTTATTACCAAAGGTATATCCCGTGGTATTCCGAGATTGCAAGTTCTTTAACAGATGCTCTCAGAAAAACAGAACCACAAACAGTCAACTGGGATGACGAGAAAGAAAAGGCTTTTAGTATGCTAAAGAATGAGCTAACGAGTCGGCCAGTGTTGAACGCGCCCGACTACTCGAAGCCATTCGTTCTTCAGTGACAGGGGTATGGGGGCGGTGCTTTGTCAAAAGAGAGATGAGAAAACGAACACCCTGTACTGTACGCCAGTAGCAAGCTTTCAGTTCGTGAGGAAGCAGACAGTGCATCAGAAAACAAATGCGCCTGCGTACTATGGGCGGTGCAGAAGCTAGCTTGCTATATCGCTGGTTCAAGGTTCACAATAGAGACTGACCATTGTCCCCTCACATGGCTGCAGTCTATGTCTCCGAAAAACTGTCGTGTTTTGCGCTGGAGCTTGGCTCTTCAACAGTACAGCTTCGATATTGGCTACAAGAAGGGTAAGCTTAACAGCAATGCCGACAGTCTGCGTCGTTGCCCCTAGAATAACGAAAGCGTCATGCTGACTCGGGTTACCGTGGCATTTTTACGTTATTTCTTATACGTTTATTTTATTATCTCCAAGTTGTAGTTGATTGTTAGCTTATTTTAGTAACCACGTCTTAACGCTTTCAATAAATGGCTGTTTTAGTGTTCAGGGGGAGGGGAAAGGACAGGCGACAGGGATGGGAAAGCAGTAGCGCGTTTTCTTTTTTTGTAAAGCCTGGTGTAACTTAGGGGTGGGTGGCATTGTGCTCGCCGCTTTCTGGTTGTGGGTCCGGCACTGTTCTGGGGTGATTGCTTGCCTAAACAGGAGACGTATAGTTGCGAGACTGGTTTGCAAGTCCAGTTCACCGGACCGGACCAGGGAGATAAGGCACAAGAGCGAGACAAGGACTGATGAACGACGCCCAGGAATCTACCAGCCACGAACCAAGGGTTTGTCACCCCTGAGGGAAATTCTGCTACTTAAACGCCGATCCTTCGCCCAGTGGCTACTAGCCCCTATGCGTAGGGATCTTCCTCCCCGTAGGAGATGCTGTTACGGTTGGCGTGTAGCACCCCGGGCAGAAAGGATGCTCTACTACCATGCCTGATCGAAAGGAAGGGTGGATTCCTAATTTATTATGGTTGTCTCGAGTGGATGCCGGTCTGGCGGACGCCCCGCTGTGTTCACAGGCATCTTTGCGTGTGTGTGTCAAAACCCTTTTCGCGAACCAGACAGGACCCGTGGGCTGCCGCCAGCGGAGGCACGATCGTGAAGGCGTCAACTGGGAGAATGGATCAATCGTCCATCCACAACCAGACGCCCGTCCCGCGAATAAGCAACGCGCGAAAAGAAGGGATCAGCTGCCTATGATTCCCAGGACCCGCGGGTTGCCACCAGTGGAGGCAAGCTAGGGAAAGCATCGTCCTGGGAAAGTGGCGGCCGCCACCAAGCACCGTGGGACTCAGTGCGTGTCACGTGAGTTTGACGTGAACAAGATCGCGGCTACGATTTGAGTGGGCCTATTTAAAGGGCCCCGCAATGTAATTTTACACATCATTCGCTTTTCATATTTCACCAACCATTGAATAAACAGTGCAAGTTTCGCACTAGAAGTCGTCTCGTCATTGCCTGGTGACCATGGTCTACCGTTCGCCTGCAACCCGACGACAACGCCACGCTACCCAATAGTAACGCTGGTCGAGCTGCGAGAAAGAGGCGTTGCAACAACTGTTGGCAGCGGTGGGGTAGGCTACCCTGGAGAACGCAACACCTCACGATGTGATCCTCGGACTCAACTTCTCAGGTGCCCATTCGGCTCTGATAGAGCTTTTAGCCGCTGTTGTACAACATGACCTGCATCTTTCCAATAACTATCGTGTTTAAGCCCCAACTCAGCTTTGTTCTGCTTTTTTTATTCGTCTCCCTCCCTCAAGCACCAACCTGCATCACTGTTTTAGCCTGTCGACATGTCCCTATTCCTGCGACTTTAGCCCTGTTTTTCAACAATACCTCCTTCTTCCACACAATCGTTTCGGCTGCGGGCAATCAGACATGTCTTCCCACCCTAAATTTCGGACAGTGTCCTCATTTACATGATCGAGGTTTGTCTCTTGCGACGTTGTCGCCGTCCCGCGAGTGCCATATTTTGAGTCTTTTTGTTGCGCCGTCTTCGACCAGTGCTGGTTCTACGCCTTCTACATCTCTCACGTCCGACAACTTTGCAAAGATGTTTGCGCCGGACCTCCCACCCTAACAAACCGCAGAGCTCCGGGTCCTCCTTCAGTCCTACTCCGAAACTTTCGACCTAAACGATCGCCCTTTGGGTCAAACTACGGTTGTGAAGCATCGTATATATACTGGTGATACGGTACCTGTTCGCCAACACCCGTGCCTAGTGTCGCTCTCTGAACAGCAAGTCATCTACAGCGAGATTAACAAAATGCTTGCGAAAGAGATTATTGAACACTCTTCCAGCCCGTACGTTTCCCCTGTTCTCGTCAAAAAGAAGGATAACAGCTGCCAGTTCTGCGTGGGCAATCGTCATCTAAACAAAATCACAAAGATGTCTACCCACTTCTACCCATTGACAATGCTCTGGATTGTCTCCATGTGCTACTCATTTTCATCAATAGACCGCTCTGAATATTGGCAAGATGCCGTGAATGAACTTTAACGTGAGAAAACCGCATTTGTCACAACTGATGGCCTACATTAGTCAGGGTAATGCATTTTGCCTTGTGAGATGCCCCAGCAACCTTTGAGCGTATGATGGACATCTTAGATGGATGGATGGATGGATCTTGCGTAGCTTGAAATGGTCCATCTGTTTGTGCTAATTGAAATATATCTTTATATTCTCTCAACTTTTGCGACTCATCTTCAACTACTTTCATCTGTTCTTTCTGTTTTTCGTACCGATGGGCGGCAGCTAAACTTGTCCAAATGCCTTTTCCTCCAACTCCAAATACCGATTCGCGGACATGCCGTCGATTCGTCAGGCATTCTTCCCGGCCCCGTTAAAGTTTGTGCAGTACAGAATTTCCCCTTACCAACCTGTGCCGAGGATGCTCGAAGCTTCGCTGGCCTTTACTTTTAGCTTCGCCGAGTTCGCAAAAATTTCGCACATGTTGCCCACCCCTGACATGACCTCCTCGAGAAAGACGTTCGCTTTTGCTGGGACCCTCAACGAGCTACTTCTTTCTCGTCCCTTATCACGCTACTCACCATGCCTCCTGCTCTCCCCTATTTTTACGCCTTCGTTCGAACTGGAATTCACACTGACGCCAGTGGCTACGGAATCGGCGCAATTTTATCCTAACGCCGATCTGGGTACAACCGCGTTCTCGCCTACGCCCGCCGCCTCCTCATTCCACCCCAGAGCCATTACTTGTTTACCGAGCGCCAGCGTCGCCCTCATTTAGGCGGTGGGCGAGACATATATGGTCGACCATTTACAGTTACAACCGATCACCACGCCCTTTGTCGGCTTTCTTCCCTCAAATATCGCACCGGACACCTCGGTCGCCCTGCCCTACGCCTTCAGGAATACACACACACTGTATGTGGTCTACAAGTCGGGTCATTTGCACCAGGACCCTGACAGCCTGTCTCGTCGTCCCGTCGATGCACCGGATGCTTTGTGCTCGCTTCATCTCCACCTTGAAAGACATTGGTGCTGAAAAACGATCCGATGAATTGTTACGATAGTTTATCGTAGGCGTGCTCTCTTATCCGTCTGACTTATTCCTTCTCATGCTCGTGCTACAGAATGACACCGTGTATCACCGCAAAATACACCCCGACGGGCGCTAGTTGCTAACCGTCAGTCCGGCTTATTTTCGACAGATCGTACTCCAGCAACTGCACGACGTTGCCACCGCTGGACACCTTGGCGTCTCTCGGACGTATGACCGCATTCGGGCACAATTTTTTTCGGTCCAGTCTCGACCGCTCCATCCGTCACTACGTCGCCGCGTGCGACGTAGCGACGGATGGAGTAGCGACGCGTGCGAATGAAAATTGAAGCTCTCGTAAACAGCGTGGCGCTAGTGATGGAACTCGACACCGGAGGCAGTGTTTCCATAATGAGCGTCACGAAATTTAACGTTATTTTTCCAGGGGCGCCGTTGGAACATACTGACGTGCGGCTCAAAAGCTATTCTAGGGAGATCTCGGTCGTGTTAGGAACTCAGAAGGGTTTGGGTGCGAGCTAGTTGGTACGGATCATTCATATTTAAAACAGTGCCAAAAAGAACACGCACAAGGGAGGACACAGGATCAGCGCTCATCCTGTCCGTGTTTTTTTGGCGCTGTTTTAAATATGAATGAGTGTTAGGAACGATGACGGCAGCAGTGAAGGTGGGCATACAGGAGGCAACGTTGCCTTTGTTAGTTGTGAAAGGAACGTGCCGACACTTCTCGGCAGGCACTGGATGGAAGTGTTCCGTATTACCATCTCGAAACCATTAGAGGTGAAAACAATCGGCACCGTTGCTGGCTTGGGCGAACAATTCAGCGATGTTCTTTCAGATAGCCTTGGTACGATGAAGGGGGTGCTGACCAGGATTACGCTGTAAGAGGCAGCAAGGCCAAAATTCTACAAGGCGCGACCAGTGCCGTTTGCACTTGGTCACAGGTCGAACAATTCCAGTGGTTGCAGCCCGTAGACATCATACGCCCTGTAAAGACGTCGAAGTGGGCTGCGCCAGCGTTTCCAGTGGTAAAGCAAGATGGCAGACAGCGCGTATGCGGTAATGTTAGTCACTATCAACCTATTGACAGTCACCGAAAGTTACATCATTCCCAGAATCGAAAACCTGTTCGCCAAAATGTTTGGCGGAAGGAAGTTTACGAAACTTGATTTAAAGGACGCCTACCAACAGATAAGGCTGCATGCTCAGTCGCAGGAGCTGGTTACCATGAACACCGTGAAAGGATTGTTTCAATTCACAAGGCTTCCGTTCGGTGTCGTTCTGGCGCCCGCTTTGTTCCAGCGGGAAACGGATGCTCAGCCGACGAATATAATCTTGGGCCTACCCACTACCGTCAGCCGTCGCTGGATCGATGGCCCCGGAGCGCCGCGGCGGCCGCCGTTCCCACGCTCTACGCAAGGCTGACGCGCACTGTACAGGGCACTCAATAATCGCTCAATTTTGTAGCTTCAAATTTAACAATAATGTTCTGTCTGGGAGAAGCAAATTGGAAGAAAAAGTATCACAGTCCGCGAAACCTGCTCACCCGCCACGCGACAGGTTCCTATATAATAAACTACGTACGTCAAAAGTCTGTCAGGAAAGCCACATTTCAAGCTACGCTATCAGAAATTTCAACGAACAGTATTACTTCTACAATACAAAAGCGTAAACGTAATAGATCTTGCTACTGTGAATACAGCAAGTCCCTCAGTGTCCGATAGCGTCGGCGCAAATCAGGCGGACAAAGCGGCGCCGAGCCAATTTGTCATTGCGCATGCAAAATATAGCAATGTACAAGGGGCAGTAGATGTCCTGAGTGAAATTTGTCATTCCTTTTTTTGTAACATCCGTAGTGTTCTAAATAAACGTGGTTCCTTAGCAGCAGACATTGATAGTTGTAACGTGAATGCCATTGCTCTGACTGAAACATGGCTGCGTCCCAACATACGCGATCAGGAAATGTCACAGAGGGCATGTTTTGCTATCCATCGGTGTGATCGCGTATTGCGATAGGGTGTAGTGCAAGGCGTATGCAAAGATCTGCCATAAGAACGGCATTCACACAAATAAAAACATCGAAAGCGTGGGAACTATTCACATCGGTCATCGAAAAATAATTTTGGGTGGTTCTTCCCGCCTCTCAATTTCTTCACCAAGTTTTGTAGACGATCTTTATAATGAACTTAACATTGCTACATGGCGCTACACTTGATTACCTTTTGAAGTGTTTCTTGTAGCGCAATAAACACGTGGACGCAGAAGAAAAAAAATGCAGACACACACAGGCGCTAACAACAATTTTATTCCGGGGGGGGGGGGACGCCACTTTTATGCCCTCACATTTTCTCGCTTTTAAGCACGTGCCTACTGACAAGATAACTTGATAGTATGATAGTACAAGTCACTTGCAGACTAAGCAAAACACTGTTGCGTTTAACGCACAAGAAAAACTTCAAAATCTTGCACTAACAAACCCCAATATCTACATTTATGGACTTGATTACCTCTAAATTTGCTTGGAAAATAATTGTTCGGGCATCCAATGGAATACAGAGCCAGCTCTTCTTCATTCTGTACCTTTAATTGCGTCCGGTTTCCTAGGCGTGTGTGGCACAGCTTGGGGAAGCAATAGTATGCATTCTGTTTCAAGCAACTGTGTTGTGACCTCGTGTTTGCAAGTAATTCTGGCATAATTTCGAAATAATCACCCGATTTTAACGATCATTTACGCTTACATTTCACGTTGACGTGTGAAACATACTAAAAAACTGAAACAACAAGAAAATATGTAACACAGCTGACTTAAATTCAATAACTGGTGAATTGCGCAATTTTCTCGCCGTTTTTGAGGATGGATGTGGTGCCCTGGATTACAAACTAACTAGAAAATGTTTATCAGCAAATTAAATGAACTGAACGACAAATGTATTCCTGCTGATGGCACTAACTGCACTACCAGCACCGCCATTGTATAACTGTAGCCTTAAAAGCTTTAATAGGAGCAAGACATTTCTTACATCTGCTAAATCGTTTCCTAACAATGATCGCTGGATTTCATATAAACATACTAACGCTGATTACATATTTTCTCTCAAGAGAGACATAGAGAGAGAGAAACAACTTTATTGAGCCAATCTCGACATCTTCTTAGACGCCGTCGATGGAAGCGGTTCCCTCTTCACGGGACCCATATGCTTCCCCGGCCGCCTGGCCCCTGGAGATCGGGACGAGCTGGCCTTCCAGGGCAGGGCTGGTTAGCAAGGTCTCTCATCGCTCGGTAAGGGTGGATGGGGGATGGGGTAGGGTAGTGGGGCAGGTAATAGGTGGGGGGATTGCCTTGACGAAATCGCATACTCCAATGACGCGTTGGAGCGTGCCTAACTGCGTCTTTCAGAAATTACATTCCTTCTCGTACCTTTCCGGGTACATCTTGTTTTGAAGGTAAGGGTGCGGGAAGGATCCTGCCTGTATCTGCCTGTAGATCGCTTGCTGTTTTCTGCTAAGCGATTTGTGAGGATCGGGGTAACGGCGCATCTCCGTCTTGTAATGGTTCTTAATGTCCCTATAACTAATTATGGAGTGTGGCTCACCTTCCGCTACCCGGTGTTCCATCTCTCGGGCGAACTGGTGGGCAAGTTCGTTGCCCTCCAGCCCAGAGTGAGCCGGTGTCCGTATCAACTCAACATTCCTTTTCAGGTACGTCGTGTTTACTCTTGAGAGTATCTAGTGCCGCAAGAGACACCCACCCCTTTCTGTAGCTGTTATACGCCTTTTGCGAGTCAGTGGCAATTCTTCCCACCTTAGGCAGCGCGAGTGCTAGCGCTATCGCGGCCTCTTCTGACACCTCCGGAAAAGAATCCTTGATGGAGGCGCAGGTTACGAGCAAATCCCGCGTCGTAACTGCCAGGGTGGCTTTCGGTGAAAACTAGAAATGGACTTAGCAATGCTAACCGCATGCTCGGTCGCATCAGTCACCACCGGTGTCCACATTAGACCACCTGTGTCCGTAAAACTACTTCTATAATAAATCACTTATCATGGAAAAACACCGTTTGGGATGCATATCAAATAAATGTGACGATCTTACTAGAAATGTTCCATCATACTTGTACTCCCTTTATACTATCTAATTACCATCGCCCCGCTCGCCTAATTTTAATGAAGCCTCCTTTGTTATAATTTAACAGCTTTATCATGGGAAAGGTGGAAATTCGGCCTTGCTGGTACAACATACTACAAGTGAAACGTAGAAAACGAACAGATAGAGGATACAACACATGCACTAACTTCTACGCTAACATGTGCTAGAGTGCGAGAACAAATTATCGTTGTACAATATTTGTACAAAACTCCACATGGCTTGAAGAAGGTAGCAGAACGCGAGGATAAAAGAGTAGTGTTTTCCGCCCCTGGCAAGTTGTCAAGGCCCCTGCGAAATCAGCAACCCCTGTAGTAGTACAGGCAAGCTTCTAAATATGTGGCCTGTACAGAGAACGTAGTTTAATAAATCCTTCTCTCCTGTGGCAAGTACTACGCAGGATAAGGCAGGTCGCTGCCTAAATGAAAGGCACTCAGAGCGTGAGGTCAAAAATGGCCTAGGTGTAGAGCATTTCCAGAACAGATGCAGAACAGATGCAGAGCACGTGTGGGTGTCGTGTGCTTTTTCAGAGTTGCGCCGTTGTCAAAAGAAATAAAGACGTTCTAACTAGACTGATAGTTGAATCTGCGAAAAATTGGCAATCTTGGACTACTTTCTCTGAGCATCTCTTCCATATGTCTGTCAGGAAAAGTTACCTTTTTTTTTCAATATTCACTAGCCACTTGCGTCTATAAATACCCGTGCCCTGTTTCTCATGAATCATTTGTTGAAGTCAGCGCATGCATTGTATCCCATCGGTCTGTCCGTGTTTCATGCGCTACACTTGCAACCATCTTTAGCATACCGCCGTAAATTATCTGGTTCAAGCCTGTTTCATAAGTTATGCTAAAACCTTAATCAACGTACGCCGCTGATTTTTCCCCCGCGGTACATTTTACATAGACTACATCATAGATATAAAGTAGGTGTTCCACATTGTCCAGGCCGCATTTGCCATTTCTTACCTACCGCGCACATCTAACGAATCGAATCACATCCGTGCATCAGTAGAACTATTGTAGACCCCCATACATTCTTGAATGCCCTAGCTAACATTCTTTAAGAACATAATCATTTTGTCAAATTTTACTCTGCATTTACCGACTTATATGCACGTTTGTTTCATAGCTAATATCGTATTAACTGCTCGTATTCGTAATCGTATTAATATCGCATTAACCTTCTATTAACCATTCCTCTCTGTAAGGTCAGGTGTAAGGTGAGTGTGCTTGAAAATAGAACTAAATAGAATAGTATCTATCGTTTGAGAGTTCGGGTTAAAAAGTGATGTAATTTCCATATTTGTGTACTTATCATCGCGAGTAATCTTAAGAGGAAGCTTTAGCTCAAGTGCTCCTATCTAAATACATGTAAAAGGAGAATTCGTTTTTCTCGGCAACCACTGCATCAAATTTGACGAGGTTTGTTGCATTTAAAAGACAAACTTAAAATCTAGTGACTGTTCGTTTCGAATTTTTGAGTTAGATTGTCAATTTTTGTTAAAAATTGGCGAAAATCGAAAATTTTCAGAAAACGAAACTATCAAGTTTACAACTCTGTAACTTAACCACTAAAAATGATAATACAATTCTGTGAATTGCATCTAATAGTACATCTAAAGCGGACAAAATTGATATGTTACACATGAATATAAAAAATTTAATAATAGAGAAATGAAACTTTTGCAAAACCGTTGTAACCAACGTAACAAAGTCACGTAAGATGTAAAATGACATATTGAATTTGTCCGCTTTGAATGATCTAATGAAAGCCGTTTACAGAACCGCGATATCGGTTCTTGATGCAGAAGTATGAATTTATAAACTTGGTGCTTCTATTTTTTTCAAACGGTCAAATATTTGAAAATTGTTTTAAGAAAATTCAAGCCCTAAATCGAAATTCCGCTTCCAACAGTCACTAGAATTTAACTTTCTCTTTCAAATGCGACAAATTTCATCAAAATCGGTCCAGGGGTTATCTCATAAAAACGTTTTTGCGTTTTACATGTATTTGAATAGGCCGCGTCGGAGTTGGGCCCGAGCTAAAGCTTCCTCTTAAAACGTACTACGTATCTGTGATAAAAGCACTTCCGAGAAAACAACTTAATCAGCGGTCCTTTCCAGTCTTTAAGCAATTCCGAAAATATTTTTCTAAAACACGCTCGTCGTGTAGCGAAGAGGACGGAACCGGCCCACTCCTCCTGTTTGAGGGAGAGGGCGTCGCTCTCTTATTACGCTACGGGGCCAGAAAACGTGGCTGTATGCATGAATGGAGTTGACGCCAGCTGTTGGAGTACATATTTCACAACCGCGCTGTAACGTAACCATTGAAAGACCATATAATTCACCCTCCGCGGTGATAAACAATACAGCGTTGACGCAGCTTATGAATGCTGTGTTCCCAACAACCACGTATTGCTAAGCACTCCTAATATTGAAACCAGTTCATTAACATTATCCCTTGTATCAGAGATTTTCTGAGTATAGTGTAAAGGCTGGTACGCACACCTGACCGAAACAACTCTGCCTAGCGCAATACGGTTCCGTATTATTTGGCTTTATTGCTCGTAAATTCTACCATTGTGACCGCTATACAGGAAGCGCCGGTGGCGTGCCAAGATTCCCAGCGCCGCCGCCGTCTGCCACCAACCAGCTTTTCAGAAGAGATATTCACGCCGCCTCAAGCGCGCGTGCGTGGCTGAATGAACAAGCCATTTTAAAGCGTCAGAACGCTTGATAAACAACCAACCGGCGTTTCTTCGGGTGAAATACGCTCTCACGAAGTGGAATAAATTCAAATAAGGTCAAATATATATTAGCAAGTAGACATTCATAACGACTTATACGCTATATCTAACTTGGCGGGTATTATTTCCTCTGCTCCGGATCCGATGTAAGCGCAGCAGTGTAGGATAACACTGACGTTCCCCGCATGGCAGGACATCATCTCGAGCGCAAAGGCGTCGCCTGCTGCAGGCGGACGCGGCGCTCGATAATTACGGCGCTCAGTTCGGCCCTGGCGACGGCGTTGTCCAATCTCCCGTGCAACGGCGCGGATGACCTGGCACGACCGATGCTCTTCTGAGCGGAAGCGCACAACAGGTTCCGTGCAGTGAGGAAAGAGCGCTCAAAATAAGCGAACTAAGGGGTAGCCCGCGATTCATTAAACTTAGCTGTACAGTTTACCAGAGGACAACAAGGTGATGCTTGCCAATGGCTTCAATGTGAACGTCAGTTAGGATTTGCTCAGAAGCGTGCACGATAATCTTGCAGAAAGGCTTTCGGTTTTTGGAACACAATCGTTGGTCGTATTTCAACAGCGGCAGAACGCTGGTGTCATCCTCTGCGCGTACATTCAACACCAGGTTTATCTGAGGCTCTCTGTCACAACAAGTGCCTGACGCCCCCGTATATTCTACTACGCCATTACATAGGAACCGAGCACCTGATGTGTAAAAGCCAAGCTTTAAGAGCATCATAAGAATTTGCAGGGAAAAACATTAAGGAAGGAAGCAAGTGCACAGAAAGACGACAAACTGTCAACCTTCCTTAGTATTTCTTGGTGGAAATTTTTATAATGCACTTGACGCAAAACCGACTAGCCAACTTTCAACTGTAACGAACTTGGCAAGTGAAAGCTCGTGCCACTGCACGTTGCGTTTGCCCAGCCGGGCAACGAATCGCGGTGTGACCCTACAAAAGGCGCGCGTCAGCGCGCGACCACTTCTGTGCGCGTATGTGCGTGCTCGTGCGTGCGGGCGTGCGCGTGCGGGCGTGCGTGCTCGCATGTGCGCTTGTGTGCGCGCGCGTATGTCTGCATGCGTGTGTGCGTGTGTGTGTGCGTGCGTGTGCCCGCGTGTGTGCGCGCGCATGTGTCTGCGTGCCTGCGTTGTTAAGAACGGCCTGCTCAGGTGCAAGTTTTGCCAGCTTGTTGCGACAGCGGCGGCAACCTTTCATTGGAACGCCACCGTTACGCTCTAGCCTCGTCGCCATTGTGACTAAACGCGGTCGGCGGACCAACTATTGTTACTGAGCCCGCCACCGCCCAACTGGTCGGCCGCGAACAGGGGAGTGCCTGCGGGAACGTCTACTGATGCCTCTTTCCACGCGCCGTTCGAGACGCAAGACTATGGGCTACCGGCCGCGCTGCGGGGGTCAGCTCCGAGTTCTACGAAGTCCGTGTGACGTCGGTTGCGGACCGGGATGTGTGTCTGTGTGTAAGCCGTCCCGCGGAGAGGCGGCTTGCTTACGATGACTGGACGAACGTTTCCGTCACCTTGAAATCGAGGGGGTACCGAGTGTTTATAAACCGCTGTTGTGCGGATGCTCGAGGGACTTTCTCAAGCAGTCATGTTAGACTGATGAACTTTCTCTCACGGTCATGTTAGACTGATGTACTTTCTCTCGCAGTCATGCTAGACTGATGTAGATACTGTAAATAAACCCATATTCCTCCTTCTCGATGAGAAGCAGTCCTTCCCTTCATCAACGTCCTCAGCGTGGATAAGTCGGACGACGGCATGGTCCAGCTACCTTCTAATTCATGCCGGACTCCAATCTTGACAACGAGTTTCGAACGGTGGGATTGAGCCCCCAAACCTAACAGCGTGCGTGCGTGTGCGTGCGTGCGCGTGTGTGTGTGTGCGCGCGTATGTGTCTACGTGCATGCGCGCGGCGTGTGCGTGTGTGTGGGTGCGTGTGCGCGCATGTGTCTGTGTGCATGCGTGCGATTGCGTGCTTGTGCGTGTGTGTGGGTGCGTGTGCGCGCATGTGTCTGTGTGCATGCGTGCGATTGTGTGCTTGTGCGTGTGTGTGCGTGTGTGCGCGCGCATGTGTTTGCGTGCATGCGTGCGTGTATGTGCGTGCGCGTGCGCGTATGAGTACGCGTGTGTGCACGCATGTGCTAGCGTTTGTGTGCGTGTGTGTAAGGGCGTGTGCGCACGCAGGTGTCTGCATGCGTGTGCGTCTGTGTGTCTGTATGTGCGCGCATGTGTTGGCGGGCATGCGTGTGCGTGCACGCGCATGTGTCTGCATGCGTAACTGCGTGTTTGTGCGTGTGTGTGCGCGCACATGTGTCTGCGTGCATGCGTGTTTGCGTGTGTCTGCGTACGTGCATTCGTGTGCGTGCGTGTAAGCGCGTGTAAGCGTGAAGGTGTCTGCGTGTATGCGTGGGTGTGCGTGCGTGTATGGGCTTTTGCTCGCAGGTGTTTGCGTGCATGCGTGCGCGCGTGTGTGTGTGCGCGCAGGTGTGTGCGCGTGCGTGCGTGTGCGTGATCACACATGTGTGAGCGCACATGTGTCTGCGTGCATGCGTGCGCGTGTGCGTGCGTGCGTGTGCGTGCGTGCATGTGCGTGTGTGTGTGAATGTGCTTGCGCGCGCATGTGTATACGTGCATGCGTGTTCGTCTGCGTGTGTGTGAGCGCCCATGTGTCCGCGTGCATGCGTGAGTGTTTGTGCGTCTGCTTGCGTTTGTGTGTGCACGCGTGTGTCAGCGTGCATGCGTGTGCGTGTGTGTGCGCGCGCATGTGTCTACGTGCGTGCGTGTGCGTGTGTGCGCGCGCGCATGTATTTGCGTGCATGTATGTGTGCGCATGGGTCTGCGTGCATGCATGCGTGTGCGTTCGCGCGCATGTCTGCCTCCAGGTGTGCATATGTGTGCGTATGTACGCGCGCTCATTCCCTTGTGTGCATTCATGGATGGGTGTGCGTGAGAGGCTGTGGGCGCATGTGTCTGGTTGCATGCGAATGCTATTGTGCGTGTGCATGTGTGTACGTGTGTGCGCGCGCGCATGTGTCTGCGCGCATGCGTGCGTGTGTGCGTGAGCGTGTGTGTACGTTTGTGTGCGCGCTTGTATTCCGCGTGCATGCGTGCGCGTGTGTGTGCGCGCATGTGTCTACGTACATGTGTGCGTGTGTGCGCGTGTGTGTGCGCGCATGTGTCTGCGTGCGTATGTGTGCGTGTGTGTGCGCGGGTGTGCGCATGTGTCTGCGTGCATGCCTGAGTGTGTGTGCGTGTGTGTACTATCAGCGTCAAATGAAAGTTGAACAGCGGAGCGCGTGGCCCGAGCATAAGTGAAGATATAGTGCGCGCCGTCCAGTCATCACCATTGACAGGCGCGCACATCCGGTTTGGCCGCACTGCACGATCCCCCTCTAGTGAAATAATTTCGTTTCTGTTCGGGTTTTTACACTTGAAAGGGAGAAAATGAAAAATAAAAATAAAGCTATTACAGTTTACGGCGAGTCTTGCCGCACAGATCGCCGAAACAACAAGTGATGTCGGCGCGAACAGCGGTGCGCGTGGTGCAGTTTGCACCGTCATCGCACGGTCCCGCGCGGGCGAATCTACCTTGCGATGACGGTGCAAACTGCACCACGCGCACCCCTGTTCGCGCCGACATCACTTGTTGTTTCGGCGATCTGTGCGGCAAGAGTCGCCGTAAACTGCAATATTTTAACTTCATTTTTATTTCTCATTTTCTCCCTTTCAAGTGTAAAAACCAGAACAGAAATGAAATTATCTCACTAGAAGGGGATCGCGCAGTGCGGCCAAACCGGATGTGCGCGCCTGTCAATGGTGATGATTGGACGGCGCGCACTATATCTTCACTTATGCTTGGGCCACGCGCTCCGCTGTTCAACTTTCATTTGACGCTGATGGTACGTGTGTGAGCGCGCGTATGTGTCCGCATGCGTGTGTGTGTGTCTGTGCATATGTGTGTGAGCGTGTCTGCGCGGGTGTGTATTTGGATTCGAACTAACGAATGCATTCGAACTGAGGAGCGTGCTATCGAAGTAGTGGTTAGAGGAAGACTTCACCAAAAATTGAACTAGAACGTAAAAAACCAAGAGACTGCGAAAAACAGCCGTGTGATCAACGACCGTTTAACACTACAAACGTTCACCGCATGACCTGCACATATGATGCGCTTTCACTGAGTCTAGAACACAGGGAAGTCGTCATTATCAGTGACAGAAAATTCAGCGCACCGAAGTAAAAAGCGGTAGACAGCTATGTATTATCGTCGCCAGCTTACGCAGCATACTCCCAAAAACTGATATGGTTAACAGAATGATACGCACGTGTTCTGTTGATATCGTAATTGGAACGAAAAATGGGCGTGCGACCATGGTCACTCGAGGAACTTTGCGTGTACTCGCGGGCTTCTCTCATGCTCAGAAAAACACTTTTGTGTATCACATATTGAGAAACAGAAAGCTGTACCGGGAGGTTTTCATGTTGCTCTATAATTTTCTCTCAGTGGCTATGGTGCAGGGCTGCTGAGCACGAGGTCGCGGGATCAAATCCCGGCCACGGCGGCCGCATTTCGGTGGGGGCGAAATGCGAAAACACCCGTGTAATTAGATTTAAGCGCACGTTAAAGAACCCCACGTGGTCAAAAATTTCCGGAGTCCTCCTCTACCGCGTGCCTCATAATCAGAAAGTGGTTTTGGCGCGTTAAACCCCATAATTTAATTTTTTAATTAATTTTCCGATCTACGCCTTTTATCTAACTATAGTATTGCCACGTACAATCTAAGACAGAGGTACACCCATTAGGTTGTATATCTGCCACAGAACAGTAATCGTCATCTGCCTTACTTGCGTTTCCTTTCTTGAAATGCTATGTCATGCTGATAACGGGCATGTCGTTCGTTACTGGGAAGTAACGGACTCGCAGCGTTAAAGAAAGGAAATGCGGACAGGACAGATGACGTTTATTGTTGTGTGGCAAGATACGACCCAAAGGGTGTAATTTTTTTTTAGAGTGTAGTAGTCAGGGCGAAGAAAGCAGCCAAAACCGGAAATGAGGAAATAACCTACACTCAAAGAACTGCGACAGCGGCGAACACAGTCGGCGATCATCGAAAATCTGATCAGCGGGTCAAACGCGTCGGCTCTTATGCATCAGTCGTCGAACGTTCCAGAGTAATCGCTTCGACCCGCGTTTCTTCCACAGAGTTCTACACTATTGGAGTCACGCGATGAAATCAGGTTACACAAGGTTCGGCGACAACAGACAGCGGACAGAAACATTGATAACTTTCGAGAACCTTCCGATACATGCAGGCGCGTCCTGCGCTGTGTGACAACATTTGTTGGGCGGTGAAACGTGGTCACACGATAAAGATAAACAGGTTCACGTGTCAACATTTCAAAAGTTAAATAAATACTTAAGACTAATTATGTGACTAGACAGAATGCACAACATAATCTGAGTTTCTCTAAGCCACGGCAAAAAACATTACCTTGGTTCTTTTCAGCTCCATGACACTCGCATATTTTTAATGTTTGGCTCAAACTGCGTAAAACATCCGGTATATTTCCAGTCACACTGTAATGCGCAATGTCGCCCTAACTTAAATAGGCATACCTTAAGGATCATGTTCTTATGAACTTCTGGTGATCACAGATTTTATTCCTCTCCACACACACCACCACCGGCAGTGCCATAGTTTCTATTTCCCGCCAATATACTATCAGCTCAAGTCAAAGCGCGAACCCAGATATTGCAACGGTGAGGGTCAAATTCAAAAAAATATTTTTCTTGGTTATAGCGTAAATTAATTTGATTAATATTTCCTTGGCGAAAGTACTTATATGCCTCAATTATATCCGCTTTTCTGCGTATTTTTTCAGGGTTCACCTTAGTGTGTTACCGACGTCTATACGTAGGGTTAAATAGCATTTGTTCCGAATTGAGGCTTTCATTTTTGAGTCCGCAGAGCACACAGTGTAGAATAAAATTTTATTGAATGGTGCGTTTTATGGGCACCATGTGAATATAATTAGAGGCTTTCTTCTGAGACCAACTTTTGTGAAAATTTTCCGAAGAAGGCTATTATTTGTGCATTTTTACTAAGGTGTTCAGAGTTAAGGAACATAAAACTATTTTGTCAAACCGTTTTGTAATGAAAGAAAAATGTTCAGACAACTCAAAAACACAAATTTTGAACGAATACACGAGACGGTCGATTTTTGGAAGATTTCGTTTCGCACCCATTTTTCCACCGTATCGTGAAATTCAAATGACCCTCACGTGCTTAAAAAGCTTTTTCCATTCGAAATATATTACGAAAATTTTGTGCAGCTAGGGCTTATGTACAGGAATTTTTTTCTAATTTTGGGGGGAGAAGCAGATATTGTCGGTCGCCACATTTGCCTAGAATCGCCCTAATATTTATGTTTCAATTTTCGTATTCGATAAAACACTATGTGAAGCTTTTGCCATACAGGTGGCGACAAAATAAAATTTGGAAAGCGTGAATCGATGCCTTTCCTATCCAGCTTTTCTGGACACGAGGGTTTAGTTCGCGTAAGTGCCACCACGTGGCGTACGGACCTTAAACTTTTCAAACTCCTCTCTGTGACGCGGGATGACGTCAACAAAACAAAAAATTACCGACGATTACGTAACTTCCTAATGCGAAATTTGAGCGCAGCAAATAAGCTGTTTCACCTTTTCGATAGATTGAGGCAAAGAAATCGAGCAACACATGTATGCGCTATCACAGAATTTTTTTTTATTTTTCACACGTATTCCTTTAACAAAGACTCCACTAACAGTTCTTGACAGTCATGAAGGAAGCTTTGTGGTCGGAGAAATAGACTGATATATGTTCGACTTGGTACACCAATGCTTGATTCTCAAAGACGAGATCTATACAAGTGCCTCGCGAGGTTGTCACAGCCGTGGGACGCGTTACGAGCGAGAGGAACGGGATGTTCTCCCGCATAAGTGTTAGGAAATTGCTGTTTGTCTTTATGTCAAGCCGCCACCGATCTGGCTCTCTGATTGCCACCGCACAGGGCGAACGGCAGCGGCAATTTCGGCTCGGGCGGTGCACATATACAGATCCGCCGCCACCGATCTGGCTCTCTGATTGCCACCGCACAGGGGTTGCATTGGAGGAGGAGCGAAGAAAGGAATTAAGTTCGAGCCGGCGCTTTGACAACCGGAGACTCGCAGGAAGAGTGGGGAGGGGTGTGTACACCCAGCGGCAAACGATGGGGGCAGAAGCGCGCGCAGCAAGCGGACAACACGATAAAGGGAGGAGGGAAGAGATAGCAGCGACTGACTGATGCCGCTGACGCCGATAGTGAGTCAACCCCAGCTGCGGAGTTGGTTTCAGGGACAACGCCGCCGATGCCGATACAAACAATATGATACCCTCGCTTCCGCAGCGCTAAGAACAAGGTCTAGCCGTGGGAAGGTGGTCACGTATTCGTCGACGTGCCGGGGCCTACGTGAAATAACCGGCGCGTCGGCAACTGAAGAGCACCCTATCCGCCACACAAGAACAGGGGGGGGGACCCTTTCCTCCTCTTTCTGCATGGCGGCGACGGTGTTCTATGCAGTCACGTTATCTTGACTCTCTAGCGGCGTCAGTGGCATCCAGCGGTATCAGTCGGTCGCTGCTAGCGCTGGGGGGATGAAAGGGGGGCGGAGCTGGTTACGAGGCCGACGACAACGCCGACGACGACGCGAAACCCAGGAACGGACGCCAAAGAGCTGCGCTCTAAAATAAATAATTAAGCGCTATCCCTGCGCATTGACCTTCGCCACAATGCTTGTCCCGTTGGCGTTATCAGTGTTCTTGATGAAGCGTAACCGCTCGTCGTATGGAAATGACTTATCATCCTGAGAGAGTTTAGTCGCGACGTGCGATGACTGATTCTCGGTTTTTGATACGGCTCTTTCTTTTCCTTTCTTTTACTTTCTCCTTTCTTTCTTTTTGATGCTACGGATTAAACAAGCTAGGCGAACCGTCAGAAGCACTCTGTGGCAGCCTTTCTTCAGTCGGCACACATTGTTAACGTCCGAACACCGCACAGCGTCTACGAGAGACGCCGTTCGTGGACGGCTTTTGATTTTGACTTATCGATTTCGTTAAGGCGCCCCCAATTATTTCCCTAGTGACTTTGCTATCCGCACTTATGGGCTGCCGCAGCAGCTGCAAATCGAAATATGCATAACTATTTAGATGGATACATGGATAAGTTGGTTTTGCACCTTGAAGCGAAAGGCATGACACAAGAATTGTACAAACATGTCCGTGTGTGGTCGTCCGTAACAAGCTATGGCTGAAGCTGCTCACAATATTACGTTCCATTTACTGGCCACTGGGCCAGGTACACCTTTGGGCATGACATATACAGTACTTCCAGTTAGTTGTGAATGTACCGTCCTGTCACGGTTATACACACGCGTGAAAGAAGACCATTATTTAAGATTATTGTGCGCTAATATATACGGGATTTGTCTTCTCTCCATATTGTCTACCATGTTTCCGTCCCGCCTATATAATATAGCCGCAATGTAGAGTAGCAGATATCGGCTGCCCACATACTAAAAGACCTCGTACACAACTCCTGACACTTGTATTCAAGAGTTGTGCGACTTCCAAAGGCATCCTTAAGGAATGACAAATAATAAATTATGGGGTTTTACGTGGCCATACCACGATCTGATTATGAGGCACGTGGTAGTGGGGCATTCCGTTATAATTTGGACCAGCTGGGGTTCTTTAACGTGCACCTTAATCTAAGTACACGGCTGTTTTCGCCTTTCGCCCCCATCGAAATACGACCGCAGTGGCTGGGATTCGATCTTGTGACCTCGTGCTTAGCAGCCCAACACTATAACCATTAAGCAACTACGACGGGTAAGGAATGTTGGTAGTTCGAGGAAGGTGACAGTCGGCACGTGAGATAATTTGTTTGCATCGTCATGGCGGGAGAACCGGTACGAGCCGTCGAAGAATGACCATAGAGTGCATTGTATTTAATGCGATGGAGTCCGCTTCCAAAATTTTATACCTGAATCACCCTGTGACGACGAACGGCCAGGCATCTCGCTTATATGTGCAGTCGCCTGACAGTTGCCGGGCGCTGGCGTCGGCCAAAGGACCTACTTGACCTCTCTACAACACTTGCCGTAATTCTCGCCTTATTTAGCACCATCGGGTTTCCTCTGAACTCCTTCAACAGCCAATTTATTTGTCCGGAATTTTGTCTGACAGCTAAATGGTTTCTTTTTATCTTTAAGTCTTCTTTTATATTTGAGCTAGTACTGGGGGGGGGGGGGGGTCCTGAGATTTCGAGCGGGTTCACCTTTCCCAACATGCCTGCAGTTCTGTCGGCCTCTGTTCATATTTGGGGGGATTTTTAAGAGACGTTGAAACCATAGCACGGCCCTTCACCATGCTGCTTAACAAGTTATCTTATTTTCCTGAGGTCTAGCGCAAGCTTCTGCCTTCTTACCGTTTATCAACTTCCTGATTTCCCTGTCACTTATATCCCATTTTGGCGACTATGATCTCACGGACGTTGGCACTGATGGCACCATGGGAGTGAAGCTGTTTAAATCAATTCTACCGTGGACATGACAGCCGCTTTTGCTCACTGCGAATGAAAATATTGTATTAATGAGAGCCAATATCCAAATAAATATAGCTTGACCTCCTTTTATCACAGATAAACGCTGAATAAAAGGCTGACATCATCCTGAACAAAATCAACAAGAGCCGCAGTACTCGATTTTCTAATGCCCCTATTCGCAAGCTTTTTTGTGCTCGTTTTTGTTCCCAAACACCCATTGCAAACTGTCATCGACGTAACTCCATGATGTCCTGGTGGCAGGCAACCATGCTGTGTCGCGCAAGTATGACAACGCTGATTCATTTGGGTTGGCATATACTAATTAGCTTGAAAAGGCCGCTAATCTAACCTGATTGTCTTCTTCAATCTCTTCATACACCACACGAGTTCTCTCATTAATCTAATTTTCAACTCACTCGGCCCTTTTCCTCTTTTCGTTTTTGCAAAGTGTGGTTACCAAATTCACCCAACGGTATGCTACCATTCAAGCCTTTCTGGCGACCTGAGCACCTGAAGTCGCAGGCTTTCTTCAACACGGCGCTGACGTTCAATATGGCTGTCCTCAACTACTTTCCGCGGACTTCGCCTCACCGCTGTCTCTTCAGTGTCATCTCTCACATTACTCGCTCGTGCTACACGCAACACAAACACGCAACGACCTTAATTAAGTATCAATTACACGCTAGTTGACATGCTCGTGATGTACATTTCCTCTAGTTACCGGGATAGGAACGCTACCCTGTCTTTGGTGACATTATCGGTCTACAACCTCGCTCAACAACAGCTCTCGTTATTCATCACGTTATTTTGTCGATAGGAGCATACTGTATTTCCTCTGAATATACTTTCTGCGTTAGATGCGACTTTCACACGCCCGCTTATTCTGTTACGCTGACGGCGACCGTTGGCGTCAGGCCGCCGCCTGATTGTGAGCTTCATCATCACCAGAGAGCACAGAAAGGTGTTTTCACAAACAAGCCACGTGATTCGAGCCCTTGTGTTTGCAGCGTTCTACATTTGGGAGCTGGGCACGCTAACCACTACGCTACCGCCTTCCCCCGCCACCTTCGATTTATCCGCCAGAAACGAAAAAAAAATGTGAAAATTGCTTGAGCCACCAAGTAACACATGACTAACTGCGGCAGGCTACTCTCATTGGAGCGCATGTGGACTTCCAGCTGTGTGCAGATCATCGCTTTAGCTATATTGTAAATTTGCTTGCACCGAGTCTTTCCGGTTAAAGCTGAAACGCTGGACAAAAATGAGACATACCGTTGTGTTTATGCTTGTTTTGTACGTTTAAATCAAAAACGCTCATTCCTAACTTTAAAGCAGCAACGACTTCATAATCACAGACTTGAACACTCATTTAAAAAAATAGTGCACTTTTTTTAAGAAATGGCATCAAGATATTATGATTTAAGGTCATGTCGCTGCCAATACGGGCGGCCACCACGTACCGACGAAAGGGCACCAGACTGCCGATACCCGCCGTGGTTGCTCAGTGACTATGGTGTTGGGCTGTTGAGCACGGAGGTCGCGGGTTCGAATCCCGGCCGCCGCGTTTCAATGGGGGCGAAAACACCCGTGTACTTAAATTTAGGTGCACGTTAAAGAACCGCAGGTGGTCGAAATTTTCCGGAGTCCTTCACTACGGCGTGCCTCATAAACAGAAAGTGGTTTTGGCACGTTAAACCCCATAATTTAATTTTTTTAAAATACTGCTGACTGCCGATGCAGGCGGCAGGTTACTGAATGATGAAAACAGAAAATACAAGCGCAAGGGCACCCGCCATAATGACACATGTTTTTTTATAGAACAGCGACGCACAACGGTGGACTGATATTTTTTATAATATACTTATTAGATATTTCTTGAATACTTTTTAGATACTTCCTAAAGGGGTTCAATTTTATTTTTTATCGCAGAACCGCAAGCGCAGGGAGCGCCGCGCGTATACCACGGCCACGTATTGTACCCGCGCACTTTTTCCTCTAGCAATATGGCCCCCGGCAGCTTCACGCGCTCTCGCCAACGGGAGCGCGTGACTGGCACTCCAAAAGTTCAAGTGTTCAGCCTCCTTGCATAGAAACGACAGCATGGTTGCTGATAGATTGTTGGCTTGGATACGTATGGCACGAGGCCCAAAACGGCACCCTGCCTTCTAACGCGCTCTTACGTTTGCGTTCGCGTCTTTAGAAGGTAATAGCTCAGCGAGCCACCGGCCACAGCAGGCCAGCGTAGACGCCACTGCGCATGTTGTACCGCGCATGCGCCCTGGCGTCTACCCTAGCCCACTGGGCACGCTGGCTCGCTGAGCAGTAACTCTCTTTTGTCTTGAAGGGACGCGCACTGCATACTGAAAAAGTGCTTGCGTTGAGCGTATGCAAGGCGAGAAACCCTGTGCTAAACTGCCTATTGTCTAACTTATGCAGTAAACCGATGTTTGTTGTATTCCTGCAAACGCAAGCGTGACGAGTATGGCAACCGTAACCGCAAGAGTAGCGGTATAGTCGTAAGTTGTCGCGACAGCGCATGCAGCTGTAGTTCACAGAGCCTCTCACTAAGGGATACGCGGCGAGGTATGGCCGAATAATATGTAATTGCCAAGATTGGTACTTGGTAAATATCATTTTCCAAGAACGGTGGGTGCTTATACGACGGCAAAGGACGGATGCTGGGCGGTGACTCCGATCATTTCCTCGCTACATCACGCATCTACTTTAAAATTAAACTGGTTTCAGAAATTCCCGCCTGAACTCGCTCGTCCCTTAACGGTGACTTCGCCTGCCACCTGGACTCTGTTTCTTGCTCTTTTTGTACCTCACTCCTTTCCCAATGTGCGGAGACGTGCTTCCGCCGACATTCGGTTCTCCTTTTTCTTCTGAACTCATTCACTCATTCATTTCATCCTAAACTGCTGCAGCAGATAGCGTCTCTTCATCTCCATAATCATCCTCTATCTCTCACTTGGAATCTGCCATCGCAAAACAATGCTGTTATGTTGCATATGGCTGGGCGTCGCATAAACAGTTGTCAAGGAACGTCCAGCAGTGCGCATGTAATTTTCGGTGGGTGACGAGACAGTATAGAGCACCTTCTCTGCCACTTCCACACTCAGCGCTCTGCTCCGTGAGCAACTATTACTTGGTTCGAAGGTAGACCACTAACAGAGAAAAATATCCTCGGAACTTGGTCTAAGCATTATTCGATTCACAAGGCCACAAAAGACGAACTGTGCTTCTTGAAACTGCCTGCAATGTGTTCACTGCAGGGTTCACTCACGCTACCTCTTCATTTTTTTCATTATTTCTCTGTTAATATTTTAATACGTAGCATTAGGATTGTTACAGTGGAAATAAAGTGTAAGCGTTTGAAGTTTGGCAAGCTGGTCACGTGGGAGAGGTAGAGAGGAGATGGGACCGCTTAAAATGTGTGTGTGCATATATATATATATATATATATATATATATATATATATATATATATATATATATATATATATATATATCTAATGAACAAGAAGAACGGGGGTTAACCACGGGGCCCGATTTTCATTAGTTATATCATAAGAGGCCAACAAACACTCACACCAAGGACAACATCGGAGAAATTACTTGTGCTTAATAAATGAAGTTTAGAAACGATAAATTAATGGAAATTAAAGTGGACGAAAAAACAACTTGCCACAGGTGGGAAACGAACCCACAACCACAGCGAAATGCGAAGGTTGTGGGTTCGGTTCCCACCTGCGGCAAGTTGTTTTTTCATCCACTTTAGTTTCCATTAATTAACGTTCCTTTATTTCATGTATTAAGCACAAGTTATTTCCCCTATGTTGTCCTTGGTGTCAGTGTTTGTTGGCTTCTTATGATATGACTACATATATATATATATATATATATATATATATATATATATATATATATATATATATATATATATACACACACACAAACCTGGAGTGCGGCCTGATCCCGGTGAAGCACCGTTAACGCACTCCCTCACCAGAGCAGGATTGGCTACCCTAGTGCAATACTTGGCCAAATCCTCCTATTTGAATTCAACAATCAAACCCCGGCCCTCAGTCCCCAGTAGCTGCGAAGCAATTGACCACGGCGGCGGTCAGATCCGTGACGCTGCAGAGGGCGCTAAGAATCTCTGGATCCGGACAGGCCGCCATTGGAGTCTGAACCTCGCAACGTTTAACGTATAGAACGTCATCTAGTGAGACGAGTGTAGCAGTGCTATTGGATGAATTAGTGGGCATTAAACTAGATATAATAGGGCTCAGTGCGTTTAGGAAGATAAATAAGGCATATATAAATAAGGCATATACAGTGCTTTTTTTTTAAAAAAAGCGGGCACGGCCTTAGCGGAGAGACGAGAACTAGGAGTCGGATTCCTGATTAATAACGATATAGCTGGTAACATACAGGAATTCTATAGCATTAACTAGAGGGTGGCAGGTCTTGTTGTAAAACTTAATAAGAGGTACAAAACGAAGGTTGTACAGGTCTATGCCCCTACATCTAGTCATGATGACCAGGAAGTCGAAAGCTTCTATGAAGACGTGGAATCGGCGATGGGCAAAGTCAAAACAAAATAGACAATAGTGATGGGCGAATTCAATGCCAGGGTAGGCAAGAAGCAGGCTGGAGACCAGTCAGTGGGGGAATATGGCGTAGGTTATAGAAATAGCAGGGGAGAGTTATTAGTAGAGTTTGCAGCACGGAATAATTTGCCGATAATAAATACCTTCTTCCGCAAGCGGGATAAGCGAAAGTGGACATGGAGGAGCCCGAATGGCGTGACTAGAAATGAAATAGACTTCATACTCTGCGCTGACCCTGGCAGCATACAAGATGTGGACGTGCTGGGCAAGGTGCGCTGCTGTGACCATAGGATGGCAAGATCTCCAATTAGCCTTGACTTGAGGAGGGAACGGAAAAAACTGGTACTTAAGTAGCCGATCAATAAGTTAGCGGTTAGAGGGAAAATAGAGGAATTCCGGATCAAGCTACCGAACAGGTATTCAGCTTTAACTCAGGAAGAGTACCTTAGTGGTGAATCAATGGACGACAATCATATGGGCACCATTATGGAGTGTGCAATAGAAGTCGGTGGAAACTCCGTTAGACAGGATACCGTTAAGCTATAGCAGGAGACGAAGGATCTGATTAAGAAATGCCAATGTATGAAAGCCTCTAACCCTACAGCTAGAATAGAACTGGCAGAACTTTGCAAGTTAATTAACAAGCGTAAGATAGCTGACATAAAGGAAGTATAATATGGATAGAATTGAGCATGCTCTCAGGAAAGGAGGAAGCCTAAACGCAGTGAAGAAGGAACTAGGAATAGGCAAGAATCAGATTTAAGCGCTAAGACACAAAGCCCGATATATCATAACTAATATGAACAAGATAGTTCAAGTGGCTGAGGAGTTCTATAGAGATTTATACAGTACCAGTGGCAGCCACGACGATAATGGAAGAGGGAATAGTCTAAGGAAATTTGATATGCCACCAGTAACGCCGGAAGAAGTAAAGAAAGCCTTGGGAGCTATGCAAAGGGGAAAGCCAGCTGGGGAGGATCAGGTAACAGCTGATTTGTTGAAGGATGGTGGGCAGATTGTTCTAGGAAAGCTGGCCACCCTGTATACTCAATGCCTCATGATCTCGAGCGTACCGGAATCTTGTAAGAACGCCAAAATAATTCATAAGAAAGGCGACGCCAAGGAATTGAAAAATTATAGACCGATCAGTTTACTTTCTGCACCCTACAAAGTATTTACTAAGGTAATTACTAAGGAATTTTGATATTGAAATGTATGCTGTTTTGTTTTAGCGCTTCTTGTGCTCATATTATGTTTGAAATGTTAGTCACTGGTTCATGCTACTGTATGCCTTGTAAAGGGGGTCCGAACCTCTGTCAACTGAATTCATTTTCACTTTTTAGTTCGGACTTCCCCCCATTCAATATGGAAATAAATTCAATTCAATTCAATTGAATAATCGCAAATAGATTCAGGAACACCTTAGACTTCTTTCAACCGAAGTACCAGGCAGGATTTCATAAAGGCTACTCAGCAATAGAGCATGTTCACACTATCAATCAGGTGATAAAGAAATGTGCAGAATATAACCAACCTTTATGTATAACTTTTACTGATTAGGAGAAAGCGTTTCATTCAGTCGAAACCTCGGCAGTCATGGAGGCATTAAGGAATCAGGGTGTAGACGAGCCGTATGTAAAAATTCTGAAAGATATATATAGCGGCACCACAGCCACCATAGTCCTCCATAAAGAAAGCAACAAAATCCCAATAAAGGAGGGCGTCAGGCAGGGCGATACGATCTCTCCAATGCTATTCACAGCGTGTTTACAGGAGGTATTCAGAGAACTGGATTGGGAAGAATTGGGGATAAGAGTTGATGGAGAATATTTTAGTAACTTGCGATTCGCTGATGCTATTGCCTTGCTTAGTAACTCAGGGGACCAATTGCAGTGCATGCTCACTGACCTGGATAGGCAAAGCAGAAGGGTGGGTCTAAAAATTAATCTGCAGAAAACTAAAGTAATGTTTAACAGTCTCGGAAGAGAACAGCAGCTTACGATAGGTAGAGAGGCACCGGAAGTGGTAAGGGAATATATCTACTTAGGGCAGGTAGTGACCGCGGATCCGGATGATGAGACAGAAATAATCAGAAGAATAAAAATAGCTGGGCTGCGTTTGGCAGGCATTCTCTGATCATGAACAGCAGGTTGCCATTATCCCTTAAGAGAAAAGTGTATAATAGTTGTGTCTGACCAGTACTCACGTACGGTGCAGAAATCTGGAGGCTTACGAAAAGGGTTCTACTTAAATTGAGGACGACGCAACGAGCTATGGAAAGAAGAATGAAGGATGTAAAGTTAAGGGATAAGAAAAGAGCAGCTTGAGTGAGGGAACAAACGCTACTTAATGACATCTTAGTTGAAATCAAGAAAAAGAAATAGGCATGGGCAGGGCATGTAATGAGGGAAGATAACCGATGAGGGAAGCGTAGCAGGGGGCGGCATAAAGTTAGGAAAGTGGATGAGATTAATAAGTTTGCAGGGACAACATGGCCACCTTTAGCACATGACTGAGGTAGTTAGAGAAGTATGGGAGAGGGCTTTGCCCTGCAGTGGGCGTAGCAAGGCTGATGATATATATATATATATATACATATATATATATATATATAGGCATGGTGGTATGCTCCAGAGCGCAGAGCGCACCGTCTGTTACATATCGCTCCTAGAAGAGACAGGTGGTCTGTTGTGTGAGGTTCTGAACAACACTGAAACAATTTAGTAAAGCTGGCACAAATCATTTATCCAGGACCTCACATAGGGGCGACGTCAAGGTTACCGCATTCCTCTCGCATTTACCTCTAAATTACCATTAATTTGTTCCCTCCCCATGTGTGCGGTAGCCAATCGGCCCGTCCATAGTTAAACTCCTTGCCTTTCACATTATCAGCCCTTTTCTTTAGTATGTTTCACTTTTTTTGGCGGTGGCCTGGCTCATCTCTCACAGGACGAAGTACAACTTCAAAGAAACCTAGCTACGCTAGTCGAAGGCAGCTTTTTTCGGATTCCTGATGCGTCGATTTAAAAGATACATTTGATATCCAAACCTAAATGACAGCGATACAGGCGAGGTGAGTTACGGTAGCTCGTGGGTTTCGGCTAACGACGCCACTCACGCGGAACTTTCGTCTTTTATGTGGTTGTGAACTGGAGTGAAAGGCGGGAGGATAACACGCCTTCCCGAAATGAAAAATTCGGAATGACCTTTTGTTAGAATGTTGGAAGTACGTCGAGGACCCACATTACGGAACACCTTTAAGTGGGTATCAGCTCACAATGGGGGAATTCAGATGAAACGTTTTCAAGTGGATAGGCTTTGAATTATCCTAAGGATATTTTTATTGAAATTTCCTTCCTTGCCATAAGGTGAAAGCAGACTAGTAAGCATTTAACTTTTCTTTATTCTTCAGACATCTTGCGAGCGTCCAGCTTGCTGTCATTACAACTTCTTAGATTAAAAAGTCAGTTGTAAATATTAAATGATTTGTATAAATGAGTAAACGCACACGCAACAACAATCCTAGTTCATTTCTCAGTATTCACTCAATGCAGATGTAGCACGCCTATACTGTCAAGTTGTAGTGATGTGAAGAAGAAGGAAGTTCCAAAAGAGTGAGTCACGAATATAAACAATCAGGGGGGGGGGGCGCACCACGATGGCTGCGCGCAAGATAGTGCTTCCTCTGAATCTGATCTACGAATCAAGGCATTGGTTCATCAGATTGGAATGGGCGTACATTGCAGCGGAATCGCGGGCGCTGAAATGTGATCGAGAATGTATGCGCCAGTATTCGCATCACGCGCGTAATCTGATTAGATAACTCTCTTTTGCTGTTGAACACGTGACGACATTCTGGATACTTCAAATACATGCAGACGCGTCTTGAGCTAAGCGTTAATTTTGAAACGGTGGTGAGATTCTAAAGGAAGTTCACCTGTAAAAAAAATAATGTATTGTTGCTTCAAATATTAGCTGAAATATGATCCGCGTGGTAAAAAAGGCCCCCAAGACTGCACAGTGACGCAGACATACCAAAAATTCCAGAGCTAAACACTTTCAGATTACTGGTAGTTATTGAACCAGTATTTCACGTGTCAATGAAGCCCTGTAGTCCAGGGGCCACTTCCATCACGGGCGCTGTGTCAGAGCTCATATTTCACGATACATTACATATGTCAGCAATAACTGTCACAAAATCACGGTATTTAAGTTTTTAGGTCTTTAGACAGCCAAAATATATGCCGCAAACACTCAGCCTAATACATTAGTACTTTTCATTCTAACATACATGTACGCACTGCTCTATCTATTGCAAAGTACTGAAGAATATATGCAATGCTTTCCCCCTGGCAGCTGTTTTAACGCGAAAGCGTTAAAGGCCCCGTGTCTCAGAAAATCTCTTGTCGGCGTCGGCGGCGTTGTCAGTGAGCGAACATATTCGTACATATTTTGGCATATGTATATGCCATGCCTTGCTAGATCGACAGCAGATACCTTTGATGTTAAATCTTCTAAAACTGAGAAAATGAGCTGTGTTCTCTGACTCAAAACCGGCGTTACAGTGCACCCAGTCAGTTTTCCGACTTGGTTGTCATGAACAGCTCGCATACGAAATCGGGAAACTTCACCATCACGTCCAACAAGAAGGTCATGGGGTTGTCTTTCAATGGGTACCTGGCCATTGTGCAATCAGTGGCAATGATTCCGCCCATAACGCTGCTCGCACATCACTTCAAGAAGAGCACTGCGTTCCAATTCAGCTTTCCAGGGCAGACGCCGCAAGGCAGCTTCGACAACTGGTATGCAGTATCTCACTGACCGAGTGGAACTACTCGCCAAACTCAAGACTTACACGACTGCATCGATTAAACCCCTCACTGCAACTCCGACCTCCAGTCCGACTTCCTTGACGTGATGCTACGCTTCTCTGTCGCCTTTCTTAGGAGTTGCCTTCACAAAGGCATACTCAACATTAATTGGAGTGACTGACAGTGCAGCATGCGAGGTTTGCGGCACCGAAGAAAATATCGATCACCTGCTGTGCTACAGTCCACGATATGCCCTGTGTGGGTTTTGCAAAAAGACTGCGCAAGGGCGTCAACCTCTAAACTTGTAGCAAGAATGTCTAATAACTTGGGGCTGATAATTGATTTGAAAGCTTTGTATAATTCACTTGAAAGTCCATCGGGGCCGGGTGTTTTCGACAAAGGCAGCTGATCAATAGCTAGCCCAATTTCTTGGATCGTAAGGCTAGCACTGATGACTGCACAGTCATCATCCTGTAACGGTTTTACAAGATATACAAAACTCTCTAAAACTTTTGCATCGTGATCGTCCGGAGGGGCACTAAACAACATAGTGTAGAAAGTTTCGAACTGAGAAATTATGTCATTAGTATTTGTTAGAAGACTACCTTCGAAGCATATTTCCGGAATTACTTTGGAAATACCGTGACGTTGCTCGTCAAGTAAAGTTTGACGTGTTGGTTGCTCAGACTGCAAAGCACGCCTATTTCAAGATGGAATTCGCGCACCTCTGTAACGCAGTGCGTCATGCTTTTGTATCTCACATTTAAGGTTTTCTATGTCAACAATGTAAGTCACTGGCATTTCGCATTCAATCTCATAAAGGCTACATAGGCTCTTAAGATGCACTCTTTCCTCATTCTTCCTATAGAATGATTTCACCGATCCAATTTTTATAGCCACTGCACGAACCTCTTGTTTAAATAGTTCCCAAGCAGAAAATAATGGCAAGTCATGTAGAAAGAGAATTGGTTAGGGCCATGCGCACGCGATTAATAAATTCCTGATCATTTAGGATCTCAGAGTTAAGCTTCCAGAGTGCCCACTGTGGTCGGAAATTAGTTACAGATTTTTCACCAATGATTGCGATAACCATATAATGATCAGAGAATGAAACTGGGATACAAATACAGGATAGTTGTCGAGAAAGGAGTGATGAAGAAACATAAATCCGATCAAGGCGGGCGTAGGAATGACCTTGAATTCTTGTATAAGAGCGAGCTCCCTGTCCCGACACTCCCATATCAACCAGCCCTGCATTTTCTATTATGTTAGACAAAGCTTCACCACTCCTGTCCCGCTGAGCGTTAATGCCACTTCGATCGTTCGGATCACATACACAATTGAAATCTCCCATTACAACAACAGCGATCACAGTCCAATAGACTAGACACAGTATCAAATAAAAAGAGTTCGTTTTGCAGCGTCATTAAATACATAGACGTTGACTATTCGCCATGGCACACCCTGCAACACAAAATCACAACATATATATCGACCTTCAGTGTTGACATGGTAACTAAATGCTGAATAAAGTAGGCTCTTTTTCAGAAACAGGAAACAGACCGCTGATAAACCAAGACCGTGTGAACATGTCTTTGGGTGTACATTTTGGTCATGTTTACATTTGCATTTTAAGAGCCGAGATCCGCTGTCACTCCACCGCGTCAACTACCGCATCTCCAGAAGATCAAAAGTGTTGTTACCATCGACAGGTACATCGTGGTTTGCTAGAACATCGATTTTGCTGTACGATATCCATATTAAATCAGAAATTTAGAAATATACAACGGTGACTGTTAGTGTTGTTACTGCTAATTTCGACAGTTGTCTCTCGCTCTTTAGATTTTTGAGCGCGCATATAATTCGTGTGTTTAATGCAAAATAGCTATACAAACATTCGTGGATGACTGTTCTTTCTGACAGCATACTGACTTCTCACGGCGGCGCTGTACCAGAATAATGAGACCCGAGCGAGACAGCTTTTCACGCAACTTTGTGGAACAACCCAAGACTTCCTTTTCGCCTCGCAAAAGCTTATGCAATATTTCTGGGAAATTAACTAATGTGTCAGTGTAACGGCACATGTAATTCCGCAGGTCTGTGTGCCACATCTTACCAAATGAAGCAAAACGCATACGCAGCCATTCGCGCAGGTGGTATGATTTTGATGGGGCCGGTATGGCGTTGCTGGTGCCTCATCGTCACGGCACAATTATAGCAATTGGCCACGTCGACTTTAATACCGGTGTTGGTGCTCTCAGCATTGTCGGCTTCAGGGAAGCACAATTGAATACCGCGCAAGAGAAAAGTACAGTGTACACCACCGATGCGAAACTGACATACAATTTTAAAGCGTCGCGACGGGGAGCGCTTCTGTCGTGGCGTCAGAACTTATGTCGCTGCGACAGAAACTGGAAGTTTTCTGTGCAGTCCCGACAGAGAGTTCCTGTTGCGACGTCAGAATCGCTGTTGCGATAAAGAGTTATTGTTGCGACTTCATAAACTCTTGTCGCGACAGAACGTTTCTGTTGCGACTACAGAACTCTTGGCCGTCACGACCGAACCTTTCTGTCGCGACGTCAGAATTGCTGTCGTAACGTCAAAGTCGCCGTCACTATAGAACGTTTCTGTTGCGACTTCAGAACTCTTAGTCGTCGCGACAGAATCTTTCTGTTGCGACGAGAGAATTTCTGTCGTAACGTCAGAATCGCTGTCACGATAGAAAGCTGCTTTTGTGACTACAGAACTCTTGTTGTCGTGACCGAACGTTTCGGTTGCGACTTCAGAACTCTTGGTCTTCGCGACAGAATGTTTCTCTTGCGACATCCAAATTTCTGTCGTAATGTCAAAAATGTCTGTTGCAACTACAGAAACGTCAGGAACTTCTGTCGTACAACAGAAATTTCTGTAGTTGCGACAAGAATTCCTCTTGTCTTTTTCAACTGGGTTACATAAGCTGCAGTTCCCGGGAAGCGTGAGAATCAGTCGGGGATCTTTGAATGCTATCGCGTTCCACTCTTAAAGGCAAAGCTTAAGTGTCCCTCGACTTTTTATTCCTAATGACACCAGGAAATTGAGCCTGAGGCCAGCAACGCTCAGAAATGTAATCAGAAATGTAATGTTCTCCCACACCTTCTGTGATGTACCGTAGCGCTGAGATGCTTCTTGTATAATGTAGAAGAATCCATTGCAGAGGCAGAAGTGCACGGCTGGGCACGTGCGTTTAAGCTCATGAACTTGATTTGCGCCAAGAATACCTGCCCATGCTTTCACACTTGCTTCATAGGAAGCCTACTGCACTATCAATATGCCAGATGTTTTTAACTGCACCAAATAAAAATAATAATAATAATATTTGGGGTTTTACGTGCCAAAACCACTTTCTGATTATGAGGCACGCCGTAGTGGAGGACTCCGGAAATTTTGACCACCTGGGGTTCTTTAACGTGCACCTAAATCTAAGCACACGGGTGTTTTCGCATTTCGCCCCCATCGAAATGCGGCCGCCGTGGCCGGGATTCGATCCCGCGACCTCGTGCTCAGCAGCCCAACACCATAGCCACTGAGCAACCACGGCGGGTCCAAATAAAAAAAAAAAAAAAATACTTACCATTAAAAGTCTTGGTGAGATCATTTTATCATCCGAGTGTTCATACTGGTAACCCCTAGATACGGGTAATTTGAGACATTGTGTGTATAATTAACGAAGCTACGTTAATTATGTTTTGAAGTATTGTCTGAAATGGCTAAAGAAAATGAGTAGTTTGCAGCCCGTCCTCGAGATTATCTAGCCGAGCGAAGACATTTTGATTAAACATGCATCTGCAAGAGCTATGTGAATAAAAATTTTCCAATTAAACGGTCTCGGAAAGCGTAACTGACGCAGAAAAAGAAAGGCTGTAAAGTTAACGTGACCGCACGTAGCCTTTTGTGATGTCATATTATGGCTCCGTAAGCGTCTTCTTGGTGGCCAGTCCGCTTTCGATTTTTGTTACGAGGAAACTTTAGCTCTGGCCCAACTCCGACGCGGCCTATTCAAATACATCTAAAACGCAAAAAAAATTTTCTGAGATAACCGCCGAACCGATTTTAATAACATTTGTTGCATTTGAGAGGCAAAGTCAAATTCTAATAACTGTTGGAAGTGAAATTTTGATTTAGCGCACTAATCTTCTTAAAAAGATTTTCAAAACTTCGAAAGTTTACAAAGAATAGAAACGCGAAGTTTATAAAAGAAATTGCTCTGCATCAAGAACAGATATCGCGGTTCTGGAAACGGCATCCACTAGATCATTGAAAGCGGACAAATTTGATATGCCGTTTGATATATTACGTGAATTTCTTACTTTGTATACTAGGGTTCCGCAAAAGCTGTATATACGTATTACTAAATTTTTTGAGATTCATGTGTAACATATCGATTTCGTCCGCTTTAGATGTACTATTACATGCAATTCATATATTTATTACATCATTTTTTTTGCTGAGATACACAATTGTAAACTTGATGGTTTCGTTTTCTGAAAATTTTCGATTTTGCCACTTCTTAATAAAACATTGACGACCTAAATCGAAAATTCGAAACCAACGGTCACTAGATTTCCAATCCTTCTTTTAAATGCCACAAACCTCGTCAAAGTCAGTGCAGTGGTTGCCCAGAAGAACGAATGCACATTTTCCATGTATTTAGGAACCTGCCGTGGTTGCTCAGTGGCTGTGGTGTTGGGCTGCTGATCACGAGGCCGCGAGATCTAATCCCGGCCACGGGGGCCGCAATTCGAGGGGGCGAAATGCGAAAACACCCGTGGTGCTTAGATTTAGGTGCACGTTAAAGAGCCGCAGGTGGACGAAATTTCTGGAGCCCTCGACTACGGCGTTCCTCATAGTCAGAAAGTGGTTTTTGCACGTAAAACCCTCCAATTTAAATGCATTTAGGAGCACCCGAGCTAAAGCTTCCTCTTAACGCTCTTTATTCGAAGGCAAGCAGTTCAACGTTTTAACATCTATATACCCGCGAACACGTGCCGCCGAAAGCTGGCTTGTTGGTAGATGCGACGCATGACGCTATGATGGTGCAGGTCCAGCGCATCGCTGGCTTGAAGACAGTGAGCTGCCGCTGTGGGAAAGAAGGTTACGAAGGTGAATAGCGGCTCACGGAGCCGTTATGCAAATAAAAGTGAGGCGTGCAGACAGGACACAAGAGTAGAGAAGTGGACAACACGAACGCCGACTATCAACTGAAGGGACCACTGAGGCGAAAAAAAGAAAGAAGACACAAAACCAATCTGCGCATGCTCAGGAATGGTAACACCACGTGTCAATCGGGTACACGGGCCGGTCTACGTGAGAGATAACTGTTAAGGCACTTAATCTCTTCCTTATGTAAAGTAATCGAACAGATACAACGCGAACTTTCACGACGGTGTTTCAAAAATCGCTTTTGGGAACAGTGTTACGCTGTGTGTAGAGAGTCGAGACAGACATAAATTGAAAGCTAACTCTCCGGACTACATTTGCTGCAGCGACTTTTACGACAGACGCCGTATTTTTATCACAGGTGCCATTTTTGTCTCGAAAATCCAGCACAAATTTTCGTATATTCCATAGGCTTCCATTGCAAAATCTTTTGCCGATCTGGGAACAGAATTCTTGCTTGCCACAGTGTGATCACTGCATTTCGCTCATGTGTATTGTCTTCCAGAACATGTCTGTCACCTGCCTTTTTCAATATTCGACCTGCAGCTTTAGTTATTCACGAAAAACCCGCTCGTTCCATTGAAAACGCGCTAGCTTCGTGCCGGGCCGCTTGGGGCGCTAGTTGGTACGTGTCCAGAAAAGCTGCATATGTTAGCATGTAAGGTCACAAATAAATTGAAAAGCCTGATGATTTAATATGTCACGCACGAAAGCGTAATTCGCAAGATGTTCGTTGAACATAGTTGCTTGTCTTTTCTTAGAAAAAGTAGCGTTCTCGTTAAATAAAAGGACTTTCGTCACGCCCAATGGACTGCTGAATTTATCGGAGAGTTGCAGCAGCGGAAACCATAAGTAGAAATACAATTTGTGATGAAACATCCACAAACACCCGCGAAGGTGGTTCAGAACTGCTTTTTTTTTATACGTCGCGTGCTGCATCTGACATTGGTTTGGAAAGGCTCCGTTGCTTTCCTCCGAATGAGTTTTTAGCCGCCGTCCGAACCGGTTCAGTATGTTGGCATTCTTTTGCTTCGATTCTGGTTCAACTCCAACGTAGTGGAGCATTTTCGTTTCGGCTGAGTTCAGATTTGGACAACGAATGAGTGGTTCACTTCTGCCGAGAGCTTGACTCCGTGCCTAAGCAGGATGAATTCACCCGACTAGTTAATATAATTGCGAAAATGTTCCCAGAAACCTCGTGCCAATTGTGTGTGGAATCACTTGAATATTTCTTTTATCCTTGCAGCGTGGTTCTCCCTGCATCCACCTTACAAGTGACGCGCGCCTGTTTTTCAGGCGGCCCGTCACAACAAAGGGCGGCCATTGTTCCTACTTCTCAGCCCCCGCAGCAATGGAGGTGAACCGGAGCGAGCCGTGGCTGCTGTCCTTGGCTTTCGTCGAGAACGGCTCCTCTTCATTCGGTGCCACGAACGCGACTGTGGCCCCCGTGGCATTGCTCAAAGGCTGCCTACTGCTTGCCATTATTCTTCTGGCTATCAGCGGCAACCTCATGGTCCTGCTGGCTGTCTTCCTCAACGCAAACCTGCGCACAGCCACCAACTGCCTCATCGTGAACCTGGCGCTCGCCGACCTACTGCTGGGTGCAAGTGTGCTGCCCTTCTCGGCGGCGCTCGAGATTTTTGATAAGCAGTGGTATTTCGGTCAAATTTTTTGCCACGTGTGGGCCGCCACGGATGTGCTCTGCTGCACGGCATCCATCAACAGCCTGTGTGTGATCAGCGTTGACCGCTACATTGGCGTCACGCGGCCGCTCACCTACTCGAGTGTGGTGACACACCGGCGTGCCCTCTTTGCGTGTGTTCTTGTCTGGCTGCTGTCGGCTGTCATTTCTGTGGGCCCTCTGCTCGGATGGCGTGAGCCCCCTCCCGCCGATCCGTTTGTCTGCGAGGTGACAAAGCAGACAGGCTATGTCGTCTTCTCGGTCTCTTTCTCCTTCTACATCCCGACGCTGGTTATCCTGGTGCTCTACTACCGCATCTACAAGGCGGCCACTCGCCAGACTAAGTTCCTGCGTAGGGGAGTGAAGACCATCAAGGGCGAGCCTGGTCAACTGACTCTGCGTGTGCACACACCCTCTGTGGCGGGAGAGGATGCGCACAGCTCTTCGGTTGCTGGTGGCCGGCTAGCCAAGTTCAAGCGCCAGAAGAAGGCGGCCAAAACGCTTGGCATTGTTGTCGGCGTGTTTATAGTCTGCTGGTTTCCTTTCTTCTTCATGCTACCACTGGGTAAGTTCAGACACAAGCTACCCCCACCGTGGTTGCTATGTGGCTATGGTGTTGGGCTGCTAAGCACGAGGTCACGGGATCCGTTCCCAGCCACGGCGGCCGCATTTCGATGGGGGCGAAAACACCCGTGTACTTAGATTTAGGTGCAGGTAAAAGAACCCCAGGTGGTCCAAATTTCCGGAGTCGCCCACTACGGCGTACCTCACAATCAGATCGTGGTTTTGGCACGTAAAACCTATTGTTTAGTTTCTTTAGACATAAGCTCCCATTATGAAACGTGCTCCGGAAAACCACTTTCATCTAAGCTGGAGACACATGTCTTTACAGTGCTGGGAAATCATAGTGGAACCGAAAGCTGATTATGAGATTGTTGACACAGCTAGTCATATCCCGAATAAGACGGCACCGTTTGTCCCCTGATGTACTGCTAACTAGCTACAATCAACATAACCCACGCATGTTTATGGATGAAGCTTGCTGCGCTACTGCATTTTTTGCAGCGACGGCAGCCACCTCACCAAGCTAATGATATTGTAGCTTTGCGAGGCTGCTCTTTTTTTCTTCTGAGCAGAAAGAATATAATTGTATTGAACCATCACCATCAAGAATGGCTACTCTTTCCAATTTGTGGCAGGTGACACACCATAAGAAATACTTGTTTTCTTCATACAACTCCTGAAACTGTAATGTGGGTTATGAGGCGTGTAATTGGGGGGGGGGGGGGCAATTTATAGCTTCAGTATGTTTAGTAGGAAACACCTAAATATAAGTGCACAATAATTTCTTGCATTCAACCGCCGTCGCGATGTAAACACGGTGGCTATTATTCGCCATTTTGAAAAGTAATTATGGCTCATATATTAACTCATAATAGCGGTCAGCGCACTACCGAAAACAAGGGACAAGAAAGCCAAGATTGTAACAAGCACACAGCGCTCTTCCAGCTCAGCCGAAACGCCACTCTGTTCTTATAATAATGTTATTGTTTGAAATGCGCGCTGAAGAGCACCAAGGTCATGCACACAGTCCTATTGCTTGACAAGGCACTGGGTAGCTTTTTAATGTATTCCTCAATCTTATGTTTTATGCAGCCTCCTCACGTTATGCACTCGTTTGGAATTGTCGGCAGTGTGCCGTTCCTGTTTCACAGGTGGGACGCAATTAGCTTTAGTGCTGGCAATATCGCAACTCGTATTCTAAGAATGGGGCTGAGACAATATGCAGCATGGCTAGTACGAGTAGAACATAGGCATTAAAGCTAGACTTTTGTGCAAAGCACTACCCTTAGTCGTGATTTACACGAGGGCTGTCACCAGCCTCGCATTTCTGCTCGTTGCAGGTACCCTGTGCGAGCCGTGTACCGTGCCGCCACTGCTGTTCGACTTCTGTTTTTGGACTGGCTACTTCAACTCCTGCCTGAACCCATTCATCTACGCGTCGACCAGCCGCGAGTACAACCGCGCTTTTCGTGCTATTCTGCATTGCCAGTGGAACAAGCCCTCCTTCGTTCCACCGGACTCGCATCATGCTTGGTCCGGCAACACGGGACAGAGAACAAGTCGTTCGGGTGTCAGCAGCCTCGGGCGCTCCACTGAGGGCTCAGACAGTGAAGTTCGTTGAAAGGATTGCGTGTCTCACCTCTTGTGTGGTCTTTTGCCAACCGAAAGCGGTCTTGGGACACGGTAGATAGGAACAAGTGGCCAGCTGTGGTGTAACTAAAGATATATATAATCGACATATAGGCGGTCGCTATAGTTATTTTTCTGCAGGGCCCCCGTAAACGTCAAGTATATTTATACCTATACATCAAAACGTAAGATAAAGGTTTGAAGACGAATTTATGTTCCAGAAACCATAATGTTTTATTGGCACAGAGGATGGCTACATTGATAACACTCATGAGGATAGCATGTTGCGAAATTAAACAAATCGGAAATGTGTGAGGCCATGGCCCCCAATTTTTTACAACGGTAGCGCTTATGGGGTATATGATGCGTCCGTCCGCAAGTACCTCCTTGCCATTAAACTGCTATGTGCAGCGCGCTTTCAGCTCGTCAACGAGCATTGATACTTCCCCAGCTTTAAGCGGTTCCAGAAATATCCCAATAAGACGGCCCATAAATCGAACCAATCATGGGAGTCTCTCTGCATGCATGGATGGATGAATAACTTTATCGAGGTCCCTCGGTGCGCACGATTAGCGCGCAACGGGCCGCTCCCACGTCGGGACAGAGAGGTCGTGCCCCTCCGCCGCGTCGCGGGCCTGATGGACAGCCCAGAGCTGTGCTTCAAGGTCCGAACTACGTAGAGCTCGGTCCCACTCTTCCTTGGTGGTTCTCGCCCCCAGCGCCGGGGGGCAACCCCAAAGCATGTGAGCAAGGCTAGCTACATCTTGACAAAAGCGACACGCATTGTGAGGGTGCGCATCCGGAAAGATATTGTGCAGGAAGGCCGGGCATGGGTAGGTGCCTGTCTGAAGCCGCCCGTGTCTCGTGCTTTATTGAGTGCTTTGTCAGTTCCTTGATGGGAATAGTGTACTTCTGCACTGCACGAAATCTAAAATTTTAAAGTGTAGGAGCCTGGTCCCGTACATTAGGCTACGAGACTGAAAGCCAGAAATACATCTTAGTTTATCGTTTCATGGTAGAACAACGTGATTAACTGTCTCTAGAAACTACGTTTTTTATAAGTTGGAGGCTTTCAAAACTGTAAAAGGATCAGAAAACTGAAGAACACCAGCAATGTTTCCTTGGGATATTCGAACAGGAATATCTTGAATCTTGGTACGGTGTTGAATCAGTGTTAAATGCAGTGAGAACGTCACATGAAATGTACCCTGACGTCCAGGAGCAGCAATGGAGGCCGCCATCGCAACACTCCAAGGAAATAGCAACACTGTATAGCATGCGTTGGGACATTATGCTTGGTGCCGCTATCACTGCTACTCATATCGAATGAAATATTATTATTCATATTCTGCACACTTACCTCTTTCACAAAGAACTCGAGCACGTATCAGGGTCACAGAATGTCTTGTATGCTAATATATAGTCTATAAATGTCGGCTTTTCACGGTAAACAAGGCAAAACAAACTGGACAATCGAACGCAAACAATTAGCAATGAAGGAGCTGGAATGGGAGAAGCAACACGCAGAGATGTGTTTAGCTCCGGTTGGAGAAAAATAGTAGTCGGACCTCCGCGTGAAACTTGACTTAGGGTGTCGGAAAGAATGTGCTCCCCTGGCTCTCTGTTCGTGCTTGCAGGCTTTATTCACGAGTACTTTACGGGAAAGTGGCACCACCATGACAGCGAAATGCTAGAATGGGCTTTCGGCTGCAAATGCAATAAGATCCGTGCTCCGCGTTCCATATTTGCTTTGGAAGCGAATGGTGGGTATGTTTTCAAGTGTTATGGCGGTCCCTTCCAACGTGTGCCTTGCTGTCGCTTCAGTATGAAATCCGTGGCGCTCTGCGAATTTCGGAAAGTCTACGACACCGGTTGCTCAGTAAATAAACGAAACAAACATACTACTGGAAAGCTGAGCTGCTTTCAATACTTAGTCCGCGTTATCGTCTACATTTCAATACTTTTTCTTTAACGTGCATGCTGGTCCACGTGGGAGAAATAAATGCTCCACATTAGCGTCAAGTATCGACCGGCGTTTTAGCATGTTAGTAACTTGTGTCACCATAATCATCATCATCCTGTTTTATGTCGACTTCAGGACGAAGGCCTCTCCCTGCGATCTCCATATACCCCTGCCCTGCGCCAACTGATTCCAACTAGCACCCGCGAATTTCTCAATTTAATCGCCCCATCTAGTTTTCTGCCATTCTCGACTGCGCTTCCCTTCCCTTGATACCCATTCTGTAAACCTAATGGTCCAACGGTTATCTAACCTGCGCATTACATGACCTGCCCAGTTTGATTTTTTTCTCTTAATGTCAATTAGAATATTGGCTATTCCCGTTTGCTCTCTGATCCAAACCGCTGTCTTTTTGTTTCTTAAGCTTATGCCTAGCATTCATCATTCCATAGCTCTGTGCGCGGTCCTTAACTTGTTCTCAAGCTTGTTTCTCAATCTTCAAGTCTCTGCCCCATATGTTAGCGCCGGTAAAATGCACTGATTGTACACCTTCCTTTTCAATGATAGTGGTAAGCTTCCAGTCAGGAGTTGACAGTATCTATCGTATGTGATCCAACCAATATTTATTGTTCCATTATTTCCATCTAATGATCAGGCTTCTCTGTGATTAATTGACCTAGGTAAACGTACTCCTTCACAGGCTTTAAAGGTTGACTGGCGACCTTGAACTCTTGTTCCCTTGCCTGGCTATTCATCATTATCTTTGTCTTCTGCATACTGTTGGATCTGGAGGACAATCCCAATTGCTGCCCCCCAGATATTGGACCTTGCCGTTGGGTGCGGGAGTTGGCCGAGATGAGGAGGACTTTGAGATGAAAACTGGAGGTTTATTTACAATATTTACAGTGAGAGTACAAAGAAATTAACAGTCATAAAGTCATTACGGGCCGGCAACAACTCGGACGCTGCGGCCCGTGGCAAGAAGCTCGAAAGAGATGAATGAAGGAATGCTTCCTTGCTGCTCCCGGTTTCTGGTTTTTAACCCCTTCGGTGTCTCGAAGTCACGTCACGTTCGGCCAGTCGGCGAGCCCGCTCAGGTGACGCCATTTTCGGCCAGCGGTAGGCGCCCGTGCGAATGTACGTCACATTCGGCTCAGAGGGTCGGTCCTTGAGCTCCAATTGTCCGAGGGATTACTTGTCTGCAGTATTGCCTTCGTAGTCTGCAACTGCCATTACAAAGGCGGACGGGGGGATTGCTCCCAGGGCTTCACGGTGCATTACGGCCGTCGTTGCCTCGCGGCTTGCAAGCGCCGTCGTAATAAGCGGATGGGGGTAGACGGGTTGTCTTCGAGCGACCTTTCAGAGCTGCAAAGCAGCGTTGCTCGGCACCCACGTTATCTGGAACCGTGCCAGGCTCCCGCTACACTTTCGGGAAGAGTCAAGCAGTGGGACAACAGCTCCACATGCGGCGCACGAGGTGGGGGAGGCCAACTTGTTTGGACGTGCCACGCCTCGGGAAGGTTGTAGATGTGCTTCTGCGCTCCTTAATTAAGTGTGACGCGATTCGATGTGGTCTGGTGAACTCGAAGGAGGCTCAGGAAAAGGTCCCGTATCTAACAATACTAATCTTCAACCCCATTCTTACACTATCTCTGTTAAGGTCCTCACTCATTTGTTGTAACTTGTCTTCAGTGTTGCTGAATAGAACAATGTCATCGGCAAACCGAAGGTTGCTGAGATATTTGCCTTCGATCCATAGTCCTAAGCCTTCCCATTCTAATAGCTTGAATATTTCTTCCAACACGCTGTGAATAGCACTGGAGAGATTGTGTCTCCTTGTCTCACCCCTTTCTTTATAGGTATCTTCCTACTTTTCTTGTGGAGAATTAGGGTAGCTGTGAAATCTCTGTAGATATTTTCCAAGATATATACGAAAGCAGTCTGTACTCCTTGATTATATAATACATCTATGACTGATGCTACCTCTACTAAATCTGTTGCCTTTTCGTAATCCATGAAAGCCATATAGAGAGGCGGATTTCTCGATTACCTGATTAATGACATGGATGTGATCCATTGTAGACTGTCCCATCCTGGAGCCAGCCTGTTCCCTTGGTTGGCTAAAGCCCAGTGTTGCCTTTATTTTATTGGAAATTATCTTGGTGAAGATTTCATATAATACTAGGAGTAAGCTAATGGTCCTATAATCTTTCAATTCCGTCATGTCTTCCTTTTTGTGGATTAGTTTAATGTTCGCATTCTGCCTGTTTTCGGGGACTCTTGCAGACGATAGACACTTCGTATAGAGAGTTGCTAGTTTTCCAAGCATTATAGCTCCTCCTTTTTTCATTAAATCGACTGTTATTCCATCTTCTCCTGCCGCTCTTTCCCGTTTCATGTATTGCAAGGCCCTCCTGACCTCATTGCTAGTTATAGAAGGAGTTTCTCTATCCTGTTCATTACTGTTTCGAATGGAGGTATCCTGATTCCTCTGGGTATTGTACAGGTCAGTATAAAATTCTTCCGTTGCTTTTACTTTACCTTCGAGATTGCTAATGATATTACCCTGCTTATCTTTCAGTGCATACATCTTTGTCATATGCTAAGTTTCCTTCTCACAAATTTCAGCCTGCGTCCATTTTTTACGGCTTCTTCAGTCTTTCTCACATTATAATTTCGAATATTACTTACTTTCACCTTGTTGGTCAGTTTTGACAGTTCCGCGAATTCTATCTTTTCTGTTGAGTTGGACACTTTCATTCTATATCGTTTATTTATTAGGTCCTTGGTTACTTGGGAGAGCTTGCCTACTGGTTGCCATGGCACCTTGCCGCCCACTTCAAATGCTACCTCTGAAGCCAGCCTAGTTACGGTTTCATTCATTCTCTCTATGTCATCTTCATCTCTCTGTTGCAAGGCTGCATAATTGTTTGCAAGTACCAGCCTCAATTGCTCTGCCTTTACCCTTACTGCGTCTAGGTTGGCCTGCTTCTTCTTGACCAATTTTACTCGTTCTCTGTTCAAATTGAGGTGAATCCTAGCCCTCACTAACCTATGATCACTGCAGTTTACCCTCCCTATCACTTCTACATCCTGCACTATGCTGGGATCGGCAGAAAGTATGAAATCAATTTCATTTTTTGTTTCACCATTAGGACTTTTCCTGGTCCACTTTCTGTCGCTACGATTCCTGAAAAAAGTGTTCATTATTGGCCGCTTATTTGTTTCTGCGAATTCTACCAGCATCTATCCTCTAGCGTTCCTAGAATCGACGCTGTAGTTGCTAATTGGTTGTTCACCAGCCTGCTTTTCCGCACTTTTGCATTGAAGTCGCCAATTACTACAGTATACTGAGTTTGTACTTTTCTCATCGCTGATTCAACACCTTCGTAAAACTGATCTACTTCATCGTCATCGCGTCTGGATATTGGAGCATCGGCTTGTACTACCTTTAATCTGTACCTCTTATTAAGTTTCATTACGACTACTGCTACCCTCTCATTAATGCTGTAGAATTCGTCAATGTTTCCCGCTATGTCCTTATTGATTAGGAATCCTACCCCGTATTGTTTCTTATCTGGAAGGCCTCTATAGCAGAGGACATGGCCATTATTCAGCCCTGTATAAGCATCACCAGTTGTTCTAATCTCGCTAAGGCCAATGATATCCCAAACAATGTTTGATAGTTTCTCACAGAGTCCTGCTAAGCTAGCCTCACTCGACAGAGTTCGGCTGTTAAAGGATCCCAGGGTCAGTTTCCATTGGCGGCCTGTCCGGATCCAGACATTCTTAATACCCTCTACTGCGTTACAGGTCTGACTGCCGCCTTGGTCAGGTGCTCCGCAGCTGCTGGGGAATGAGGGCCATGGGTTAATTGTAGAAATCATGAGGGAGGTAGTGGCCGAATACTGCACTAGGGAGGCCAATTGCTCTACTGGTGAGGGAGGGTCTTTGTTGAAGCTTAGTGGGCCGTCCTAATTTGATCGTACCTGGATTAGTAAAATCCCACGCGCCGTCGGCATCTTTGTGTCAGAAGTCACTACAAGCCTGCAGATGTGGCGCACAGGAGGAGAACGAATTCAAGGTCACTATCGTCCGATTAAAAAAATGTCATAGAGGGATTCGAGCTCCCCACTATGGCAACCGAGCACTCGACATGGCTCAGTCAGATAATCCCGCAGGAGGAGAGGCTATCGAAAAGTACAGCTCAGAGGGGCCTACATGCCTACTAGATCCGTTGGTTTACCTGCCATCGGCGGGTTTTGCTTATCTCCATATGCTGCACGATATAGTGTCAATTCTCGATGGTCCTAATATCGTGGTTCCCGAATCTCACTACGCATGCGGCCTTGAAAGCGCCTAGGCACACGATATATTTTCGGCGGATTTGAACAGCACTCAAAATTTGTGTGAAAAAAAAATAAGGAAACGGAAAAAGGTATCAGCGCTTACCGACAAACACGATATATTTTCGGCGAATTTGAACATCACTTAAAACAACCCTCAGGCATTGGAGAAATCTTTCCGAACGAGACGGAACTGATACTGAAGCGCCGCCCAAGATTCACATGAGAGTAGGGTGCATTGGCAGAGACTTGCGCTCAAACCCTCAGAGTGGCTAAACGGGCGGCCAAACAATATGGTTCTCAATCACGCGTAAAATGCATGCTTGTAACACGCATGCTTGTACCATGTATAAAAGCATGCAAGTTGAGGATTATACAGGGTGTATCAGAGAATGAGCTCGAAATTCCTGAAAAAACGGGGTATGCGCAATCATTAAGTACTTTTATGAGATTATTACCATAGGAGCATATGGCTACAAAAATAATATAATAATCTTTATTGTGTCTTAAAAACATAGTACATTCATCGGGCCTGCCTTAGCGCCTTTGAACTTGACATGGAGCACGCAATCGCATTCTAAAGAAAAGGGAACAATAAAGAAAGGTGAACATGGAACAATATAGAGATGGTGACATTTACACATACTGATTAAAATTAAATTCTAGGGTTTTACGTGCCAGAACAACAGTATAATTAATTAGGCACGTCGTAGTTGGGTACTCGGCAGTGGTTTGGACTACTTCGACTTCTTTAACATTGCTATAAATCAAAATGCATGGGTTTTACACACACACACACACACACACACACCCCCACACACACACACACACACACACACACACACACATATATATATATATATATATTATATATATATATACTCTCCATTTGTACAATAAACTCGCATGCAATAAAATAAAATGCGCGATGAGAACAGAGAACCAAAACAAGTCGTCTAAACTAGAAATTGAGTGCGCACAGGGGACATGATATATGGTCCGAAAATTCATTAAAAACTGAGGAACAATAAGTACAAAGCAGGAGCAGATAGTTACTATATTGTAATTCCCTATGCAACGTACCTGACTATAGCAGCATGGTTTAGTGCTTTGTTGAGCATATCTTGCTGCGGGCTTGAGCACGTGAGAGGCTAAATTGTGAAATATAGCGCGGAAATAAAGTATTTGTGCATTCTTTTGCGATATTGTACTGCACAATGTACCTTAATACCGTTGTTTCATAAATGTCGCAGGGCTATAGTATGTAGCATAACGGAATTAAAATCCTACATCGACAACATTTTGTAGCTATTGACTTGGCCCAAGTTCCCTTAGACCTTTATAAGGTAGTTCATAAGCGAAGCAATTACCTTTCTCTAATGAAGAACGCAATGACTATATGTAGTGGCAGCAACTCCTTATTGAACCTTACTGTACGTTCATGCGTGCTCTTTATTCGCTACGGCTTCAGCTGACAGCCTCCATAAAGTAAACATAGCACTGATCGTAGCCTCTGCCAAACATAAGTGGCAAAAAAACGACTCGAGGTAGAAATAATAAATTTAGTGTTAAAAATAAACGAATTATTATTTTAACCGAACCAGTTAACCGTCAGTTGTCCAGACGCAATTAAGACTTGAAGCCAGTAATCCGAGGAGTTCAAAACTGCTTCCGGACACGAAAAAAGCTGACGGCCACAGAGTATTAAATTCGGGGCAATGCTACCGAAATGAAACTATTCACGATGTGTTACTATGGTGCCCTAAGAAAGCGCCCATGATTGACGTTCCCACCTGCGTGGCCGTACACGTTAGTCAAGCTCAAGTCTTCTTCAGCGCACAAAAAAGATCTTCGTAAGAGCAGACGTCAGCCGATACTGACCTGCTGGACATATTTTGAGCAAAGGGCACCCTCCAGTCACAAGCGGTTCACACTTACGAAAAAGCAGCTTCGTGAATTCAGCCCCAGTTTCAATTTTCAAGGTGAACTCGACCGGAATTCATTGCCCTTCAACATTATGCGTCTATGAGAGGTATTTTGTAACGAGAGATAGGTATTATTATGATAGAAATGCTGAGAGGTTGGCCTCAATCAATCTTCTGACCTGCTACTCGGCGCTGGGGGAAGGGTGTAGACAGAAAGAATAGAGAAGACGTTGATTATGGGGATGAAGATGGTGGAGAAATCCTGCGGGCTCCAAGATTCTTCAAAGTCTCCTGTCAAGTCCACTCTCATACAAAAATAAGCCGGTTATGTGTTCCTCGGAATGCGGGCTTCAAGTCTTCACGGGTCTCAGATTAAGGCTACCAGGTTTTGGGACCAGTCATCTGACTAGTTAGAGTAAAAGTTAGCAGTAAATTATAAAATTACTTATTTATCTGTAACATTATCTAATGTTTAAAATGCATACCCTGGTTGTCAAAGCAGTCCCGATGAAATCACATAATTATTGCATCTTCGCTATCTTTAAGTAATTTCGAGCGCATATTCTGAAACAGCCTGTATGTTTACAGTGATCGCTTTTGCTCACTGATATGTTATATCAAAAGCAGAAAATTTTATTGTAAGCAGTAGAGATTTGCATAGCTTGCGCATGTTTCCTGCAAGTTGACAACCCTCGCCGTAAAATGGAGAACAGACTGCACGGCAATTGCGCCTTGACTCGACACTTCTGACCCCGGAAACGTGCACATCCAAGTGGATGCAAGGCATGCGTAGAAGATGTGATCCTCTGGACACAAATTTCAAACACAAAATTATTTTGCAACGCTCGAGAGCAAAGACGCACAGAAGCAAGCGCTGTGTCTTGTTTCCGTTTCTGCGTTCTTCTTTTCCTCACGTTCTACAAGAGAAGGCATGCAGCACAAACTGCGCATGTATACTTTGCAAACAAATCAGTAGTTTTTGATGTCTCAAGTGAACAGGTAGTTTTCTTGGACCTGTACTTCGCCGCTCTAACTTCGGCTTGAATGCCAAGCTTCACCATTTGCAGATGATGTGCGCGACATCAAATAGCATGCGTAAACAGCAGCCAGACGAGACAGCATGCAGCGTTCCAGCTTAGAAGCAGCGTGGCACGGCATATGAAACCTCTTCGGAACGATGCGATACCGCGGTGCTGACCGACCTGACGCAGTAACAGTAGCCGTGGTTCAACTAACAGCACTGAAGCATATTGCACTGCACGCACATCTTCTTGCTCATTCTTACAAGCTTTCTTTCGCATTTCGAGAGCTGATTTAAAACCTGTAAAAACTTGAATTTTCGTCCACAACACTGAACGCGAAGACGCCTCGCTCAAAACAGGAAAGTCATATCTCTATGGGCTTTCCCTGAGAGCCGGTGGCATGTTTCCATCTTGCCTGGCTAGCAGATACAACTGAGTCGTTGACAGTCGCATAGTAGGTGCTCTCACTGCTTCGCACTTGAGGTGAAACTATCACTTTCTTTCTACAAGTGTCGTTTCGTATTTCGGTGACGGCGGTATATTGTGTTCATGGAAGATCGAACAATGCAAATTTACAGATACTTTTCTCATGAGACGAGTAAGAAGGGGTTGAGCGTGGAGCGTGTTCTTGCAAACATCGTGGAGATTTTACTCAGGACGAACTTGTGGGCGCGTTAGTTATGCATGTCTACTTGAACAAAGCACATTAAAAATTTACAGAGACCAACAGAGCAGATACCACAAAGCGCTGGCTGCAACTGGTTCATTGCCACTCAAGGCCCTTGCAAATATACAATTTGACGCATAAGCGCAAGGAGAGAAAAACAACACGGCCAAGGCGATACAGTAAGCCCTTCCTCGATAGCGGTCAAAAGTCTCGTGCGAATCAAACCCACGTCAACCATAAACAAAGACTTGTTTTTGTTTTATATACGACGTGGCTTTGATTCGCACGAAACCTTTGACCGCTGTCGAGGACGGGCTTTGCGTGGAAATGAACCAGTTGCAGTGAGCGCTCTGTAGTGTCGACTCTGTCGGTCTCTGTGAATTATTTGTCCGCTGTGATCAAATAGGCCATGGAGAAGTTTCGTCGATTAATTTTTCTCAGAATTCCAGCACGTGCTCGGCCATTGAATTTCCTGTTGCCAGTGAAGCCACTAGAGAGGGCACTTAAGCAATCAGCCTTTTTCATTTTTTCAGTGATTACCTCTGCCGCACGCCGCTAGAAACGTTTTGGAAGGGTTACGGAGCTGTTGGTTTGTATACCATGTAGAGTCAGTTGTGCGTTTCATTGATGGCGATTAATTAATTACGGTTTCTCCGGGCAGGATGTCGTTCGTTGAAGCTCTTACCGAACGCCTGTTGTGCCAACAGGCCGATAAAGGCACCATCTGCCGACGCGGCTGCCTTGGAATTTGTTGGCATTGATTTCTTGCACTCGTATCTCGCTTGTTGTATTTATTTAAACATTCTCTAGGCATTTCGCATATTCGAGAAGTCTTCCGCGTCGGTACATTTGCTACACCGACAACTACAGCCACAACTTTTCTTGAAATATTATGAATACCGAGCATGAGAGTATGCAATCATGTCAAAAGATACACATCTGTGCATATGAGCCCCGTTCTCCCACCCGGAGGTCAGATAATATGAGTGGTCGAGCATCTTAAATAACGACGACTGCGAACCAGATACATATACAGGGTGTTCCAACTATCATGCATCAAGATTTCAATATATGCACATTCCACATAGCCAGCAAGGTAATGTTTCCCGTCACTTGTAGATATTGAGGTTATCTATAGCATTCCACCTAATTATATTATTAGTCTTAAGTAATGAAATTTTCAAATGTTATAATTCGATGACAATGGTCAATGAGAAAATTGTAGAGCGACATGAAAAACTCCCGATACAGTTTTCTATTGCACAGTACGTGCTACATAAGATTGTTTTGCCGACCTTGAGAGAAGACTCCGAATACACGCAAAATTGCCGCGCAGCTGGCCTCTCGAGGCACTTTGCGTGTATTCACGACCCTCTTTCACGCTAGAAAAAACACAACAACGTCCGTTACGTAGCTGATACTACTGGCAGCCCTCTGGGCGCGCACAGATGATGGCACAGCGCTGTGCCGCCGCTTAATGAGCGCGCTGTGCGAAGTGCATTAGTAGTTGACTTCAAGTCGCTATAGAGCCACAACTGAGCTATAAGAGCAGCTTCTTTCTTCCTTACTGTTTCAGGTCAGGTCCACTGGCAGCCGGTGCACGAACTCGACGGTACCCTAGGCCTAACCTTATTCGCTCAACAGGATCAACATCGGCTCAAACTTGATGTGCACAGCTTTCGAGGCCTGAAGTTTGTGCATTTTAACTTCGAAAGTATGTTTCGACTCATTTTGAGCGCGAATAACTATACAAGTGAAGGCACTCCTGCCATTGCGCTGTCGGTTCAGCGGCCGATCACGCGGGTATCGGTTGAAGGATGGTCGGCACGCTGATTTGGTCAGTGGCGTTGCCACGAAAGCCCGCCCCACTATATATAACTCGCACGCGTTGTTTGCGTAGGCATCGGCCTGCTATGATGAAATGGTTTCCAGCGACACACTGTGCTGAATTATCGGCCAGTCGTTGGCGTCGGCGTCTTGACGGTCTCGTATAGAACCACTGTTACCGCGTGCCAAATGAGTACATGAAGCCAGGCACGCGCTGCCACCTAAGCAACCAAGAGCCGACGCTGAAATAAGACCGTCAGCAACGTGATTTTTTCAAGTGGCGCCCTAATGTAACGCAGGGCTTTTTATATAAATTTTCTAGCCATCAATGAAAGGCGGTTACTGCGAGGTTCAGGTTGCAGTCCGGACGAACTGCTGGTCGTTTCCGTTTTAAACATACAGTTGCAGTCGTACGCTACACACGTGCATACACCTACCCTTGAAGTTGGAACACAGTACAATGCACTAGTGCTTGTAGTAGTGCGCCTCCGTGGGCGTCTTTTTTTATTTTTTTCAAGGGACTTGTTCTCGAGATCCGGCCACGCGCGCGGCACTTGCAAAACGTTTCGCGACTTACCCGCCAGGGCAGGGCGCATGCGCCATGAATCAAAGGCGGACGCGCCCAAGTGCCGCTTGCCTGTGGGAGACAGGTAAAGCGCTGAACCACGCTCAGGCAGAGATGCCGACGAGACCATGAGCTCTCTCGTTACACATTTGGCGTCGCGTTAGCGCAGCCATCAAGACGTAGCTGTTGCGGAGCCCGTCGCGCTCTTTTTGCTATACTTTCGCGTTACACACGGCTGGATGTTACCCGAGATCAGCGATGTTTAATTTCATGGGCCGTCCGCTGGTTTGACCGATTCGATAACTATTGCGCGGAGAAAACATGCTACAGCTGCTCTATGTAAATGACACGCAACCATTCCATATTTTCATGCTGACAGTTTGAAAATGCTTATCTCTGAAAGTAAAGCACAAGCTAATAATGAGATGTCGCGAGCAAGTGTTTTGTAATCATCGCCACGAAGAGCCCTTGGAGTTAAGAATATTATATGCTTGTACACTCGAAACCATTGCACTGCTCATCCATCTATATAACCAATATTTTTGGGCAGTTTCTGCCATGAATATCGTTCTACCGAAACTCAGCCTTCTGTACCTGACAAGTTTGCATGCAGTGTCTGATGAAAAATGAAACATTATCGTTACCAATGCCTCAAGTTGTTTTTCTTTGATCAAGGTTTCTACATTGCCATTCACTTAATGCTAAAAGAGACTGGTGAAAGCTGCCAAAGGTGAGTAAATGTTTTTATTTAGTCTATGGCTTTCCTCTTGGCGGCCCAAGCAGGAATTGGTACACAACTTGAAACATAGTCTATACCACTCCAGAGAAAGAAGAAACCCTGGCCGCATAATTGGGCTGGAGTGTTAAGTCGGACATATATCTAGATTCTTCTAGACATGCAAGTCAATCAGATAATTATGCTGGCTATAGACGTGCTGATTCAGCACCAACATCAGGCAAGGTTCAACAGAAAATTGAAAGCGTGATTCCATCAGCACATCTAATTGGGAATCACATTAAAAGTTGGGGCACCGTTTTAGAGCCACAATTGAAGAAAAAAGTCCCAGTTTTGCCAGAAAGGTGACGCATCAATTGCGATAGCAAATAGCAGACAGCAATACGAAGTATGGATAACACATTTATCGGCTTTTCGAACTTGTAAATATTCGCTTGCTAACTAAATTTGCAAGCATAATGACAGCGCGCACTTCAGACACACTCGATGATTGCGGACACTCACTGTCAAAAGGCTGGGGTGAGCAAGCACGGCAGCAGCAGCGAACAAAGTGGCCTTCGTGCTGTCCATCGTTTCAACGCAAACTGAGCGCCGGGAACACACAGCACGCTCAAGGGTACGAGGCGTCCACGCACCTAGACTCTGCCTCCAACGCACATTACTCTCAAGATACGGCCGCGCGACCGCGCGTCGCCAGTGCATACGCAGTGGCAGCGGGAGTCACGGAGCAAGAAATATTTAGGAGTGGAAACTCCGCTGTTTGCGGCGACCAGAAAAGGTCACAAGTCCGCGGAGCCGTTATCGTGCTGGCGGCGCCTGGCGGCCTGGAAAGAAATTACCGCCGTCGAGAGCGCGCCGGAGTGGCCGGAGCCGCCTGCCCGGACGCTGCATTTTTTTTTTCGATGCGGCTTCTACGACGTGCCGCATGGCGCCGCCACTATATGTGGCCCCGTCGGCGCATACAACAATTGTGACTATCTGGTCGCCCGCGCTCGCTCGCGCTGACGGGAGTTTCACCTCCTATATGTCTTAGTCCATGGCCGGAGTAGAACACCGTCCCACCCTCCCCTCTCCCGGTGCCAAGCAACGTTGTGTGCCTGGCGCGCGATGGAAGGCGGCGCGCTTCCTCCCCGTTCCCCTTCCTTTCGCGCGGGCGAGATTCAACCGCGATCGTCGGCTCCCCTCGCATGCTTTCACTCGTACATTCAGCATAGGTGGCGCGCAGCGACGGTGTTGTCGCCCTTGGACGTTATGCGGAACATCATGACGACGGCAACGGCGGAAATGCGCCTGGAGTGTCCATATAATTGCTACCGCTACATAAGAGAGAAAAGACGAAAGATGTTATACGTTACTCAGACTTCAATAGCTTGCACGCGTGCTTAACTGCATCTGACAGACATTCCCATATACAGCACGGATTTCTTCTGGGATTAGACATTTCCTGAGAGCAGACCCCCCCCCCCCCACATTTCAGGCAAGTTCGTAATTCATTGTTCAAGTGTTATTGCGCAACAAAAAGACGCGGACATAAGTGAAGAACACACCCCAAGCGCAAACTTTAAATTTATTGTGCCACTGAATCGGTTTATATATGTGAAGCAGTATAGATTGCGCATGTGCTTGCATGAAGAAAGCGAACTGCGCATTTGTGTAAGAAATTATGAGTCATGTGATGTCACCTCAAAGAAACTTAGTTCTTTTCGTCTTGGTCATATGAGCGGCGAGCCAATAAGCCACTTCTGCCATATACATCCGGACATTCTATGCTTGTTGAGCGGGACATTATCCGTTTGTGCTTCAAGAACGCCCTTAGCAAGTCTTGCTGCCATGTAGTGGACGTAAGTTTTCAAAAGCACACTCGACGTTTGTACTTGGCTGGATATCGTAAGGTCTGTCGCTGAAGGCATTGTAAAAGAAGCGCGATCCAGCACGCAGAAGTCAGTTGCCGATGTTCCTCCCGGCAAACGCCCTAAAGTAAGTGTTGGACCCTACATGCACAGGGATATACCATAACTTGAAAAAGATGGCCCAAAGGGTAAATGTAAGAGGTGTATTTTCTGCTCCCAACATGCTCGACATGATTTGCAAGTTGACGGATCCAAATGCCGTCCCGTCCGATAAGTGCACTAAGCATCGCCGAAAAAAGTTCGTCGAGTGTGTTGACCGTGTGGTTTACAACCTCCCGATTTCATGTGGAAAGCAATATATCGGTCAAACAGGGCGTTGCCTCAATGATCGGCTCCGGGAACACCGCAACAATGTAAACAATGTCACCGGCGGGTTCTTTGCGATTCATTGTCTCGATCATGGCTAGAAACCTATCGAGGGCGATTGCACGATTGTGTCCAGTGGCAGAACGCAGCTCATCCGTGAAATCACTGAAGCGCAGATGATTGCAAAATTGCGTGATAAGTGTGTTAGTTTCCCTTCACTGGCTCTCACAGAAAACGAACAAAGTTTCTTGGAGGTGACATCACATGACTCATAACTTGTTACACGAATGAGCAGTTCGTTTTCTTCATGTAAGCGCATGCGCAGTCTATATTGCTTCACATATATAAACCGATTCAGTGGCGATTCAGTTGAAAGTTTGCGCTTGATATGTGTTGTTCCCTTACGTCCATGTATTTTTTGTTGCGCAATAACACTTGAGCAAGACATTTTCATTGTGAAAAGGCCAGGTAGCAGGTAGCTTGGCACAAATAGTGGTGGGCGAAGCAATTTCGGAAACCAGTTGGTTTGCTTGTCGTTCCGAGAGCATGGATACAGGAAGGTTACATAAAGTGAGGCCCACGCAAGAAGGAACAGGACAACCACCGGGGTGTCTTAGCGGCTATAGTGTTGCGCTGCTAAGCACCAGGCTGCGGGATCAAATCCGGGATGAAGCGGCCGTATTTTGACGAGGGCGAAATACAAAAACGCCCGTGTCCCATGCATTGGGGCCACGTTAAAGATCACCTGAAGGTTGAAATTATTCCGGAGTCCCGCACTGCGGCGTGTCTCATAATCAAGTGGTGGTTATGGCACGTAAAGCCCTAAAATCCAATTTGCTGTACATGAATTTTGGTTTATGTAATAGAGATTAGTGCATGAATGCTGTAGGTAGATCACACGAAGCTATGTAGAAACTAACGGAACCTTTAGGTGCACTTATTTAGCTTTGGTGTTTTGCACATTTTCCGGAATTCCAAGTAAAGCAAGGACTGGGGTGTTACTGCTAAGTGGCCGGGTCTTCACAAGACGGGTTCCTTCAAACAGAATAAGTGAAGAAAAAAGACGGACCATGCAGTGGTTGCTGAGAAACACTATTTCTTATTCCTCATGTGTTGAGATAGGAGCCCCCGAGCTAAAGCTTCCTCTTAAAGGAAACGCTATGCTTTTTTATGCAAAGCTAGGCACACAGAAGGTGTCTGCTTCCATGCAACTTTGCTCATTGTTTTAGGTTTCCTACTGAGTAAAATGACGAGGGAAACATATGTTCACTGTGATGTGGCGTTACAACTTTTACTCTGTTAAAAAAATATACTTCTCAAGAAAGAAGTACATAATATCTAAAGCAGTTTCTTGAAGTATGCCTCTTTTCTGTAGAAACCGAACAGTGTGCAATGCACGTGTAAACCAAGTTTCGTGCATCTACAGGTACTGTGAGCGGTACATACATGTTTCCGTTTACAGTATATGGAGACATGTAGTTGTGGTCTCTGTATTTGTCGCTTCCGGCGCATTTGCTGATGTCATGCAACATCAAACGCAACCGGCCTGTTGACTTCATCAGCCTTGCCACTTGTTTCTGTCCCTGCAGATGACGTATAATGGGATCACGGCATGCCCACGACACGTCCACTTGTTCAAACATTGGCTCCTGCTTTCACCTTGTTCTAGTTTTGCTCATGATCTTGAATTTCCATCTCCCACCTTCCCCCTGTTTTTTATAGATTATTATTATTATTATTATTATTATTATTATTATTATTATTATTATTATTATTATTGGGTATAGAAACATACAAACACACAAAACAAACAGGGAGGGAGCAAGCTAACAACTGCAACCGAGAGGGGCACAACGCTTTGTTATTATTTCGGGATGAGGGAATGAAAAGAGAAGATGGGAAAGAAAGAAATAGGAAAGAAAATACGAAATAAACAAATGACAGAGACACGAATAAAACAAAGTTGGAAAGCGGAAAAAATGTCTGTAAACGGGAGGCCAAATCAGTCTTCTGCATGAAACTTAGCAAGACTCTATGGGCCTGGTCGCGTTGAACAACACTCCCCCTCTTAAACAGGCAATCATCGAGGGTCGTACACTTGAGTCCAATCAGTCAATATTCCTTATTTAGCAGTGCATGTTGTGTGACGAATGTGGGACACTCCAATATAAGGTGTTCAAGTGTCTCACAGGAGCCACAGGACGTACACGACGGACTGCCCACACGTCCTTGACGATAGAAACGTTCGCGCACAAACACAGAGCCAACTCTTAATTTCACTAACAGTGCTCTGGCACTACGAGGCAAGTCACGACCCCGAACGCGGGGAGAGAACGAGCCGTTTACAACAGGCTAGTCTGCGTGTTCCTTTAGGAGGTATCGGCGGATTAACAAACGGGCGTTGTCAATCATACAAGACATTTCTGGGCGGTCACTCCCGTTTTGAGCACAGGTTGAAGCGAGGCGATCAGCCCAGGGGCGTAGCCAGGGGGGGGGGGGCTTATGGGGCTGCAGCCCCCCCCCCCTCCGAAATTTTATAGTGCTGTCCTTGCACCGCCGACCAAAGCAACCCCCTGCGCCGGAAATCATTCTCGATTTTGTCTAGAATGTCTTTTTCACGCTCGACAAGAGAGTTCTCCGCGAAAATTGCGAAGTCGGGCAGGATTTCGCGGCAACGCCAATGTACCAGGAGTCACTTAATGCAATGAGCCCCATCCGAGCACAAAGTTTCAAGGGCGTTTTGATGGCGAACGGGCTCGCCGCGGCACCTCGCAGAGGCTGCGGAATCTACGGAGCGCATGTATGTCAATTCCAAAACTTTATGGGTATAAATCTCACAAACTTTTGATGTGAAAGGTGCATTGACATTTCCAAAGTTGTGCTTTAGATTTTCAATTGCGGAACTTTGTGCGTTTAATGCTGTTATAAACATTTGACGACAAAGGGGCATTGACTTTTCTAAAGTCTTCTAAAGTTCTAAACATACGAGAAAAGCCAAATCAACACACTATCAGACAAGTTGACAAAGCATGCAGCGAGGTCCGATGAGACGAAGCGTTGTGGCGGACCATTTGTGCCGTCACGACACATAAAAAAACATCCCAACATTTTCTTTTTCACCTACGCCAAAGCAACCATGTCAAGACACTAAAGCTAGCCAAGGTAACTACGTTCTTATTTATTTTTTTCTGCTTTGACTTTTATTCGCGCGGACACATTGAGCCTCTTCAATATTTTGTTCTCGTTGCCCTACCGGCGAGCTGCCAGAGCCAGCCATAGCGCATACGTTTTTCTCGTGTTGCCCCGACCACCACGCGGCGCACTTCGGTGCGCGTTCGGTTTGCTATGGCCGAGTGGATTTTCAGCTGGCAGAGTTTTGGACTCTTAGTGGCCTGCAGACGAGAAAAAGAAACAATGGTCGCTCCCCTCCAAGACTGTGGAGACTCGATGGATCGCACCGCGTTCGCTTGAGCGCAGCCTCTCCGTTAAGTCTTGTCTCATCGATGTAGGCTGCCGAGCAGTATACGTATGGTTCTCGGTGGACCAAGCGTCTCACATTTTTTTCGATATTACTTCGGTAGCCACATTAGGTGCCCAAAGTAGGCATTCGATTGCAGCCAACATACTCTCTTTTGCGTTTCTTCGTTTCGGTGCCCCGCCCCACAAGAGGAAAAAAATGAATTGTTGCGGCGCAGCGAATTGTCGCCTGGTGAAAGTTCGATTTTGTTACTTCTTCTTTTGCGGAAGGTAATGGGCCACGGGACGCTTCAGTTGCCGGATACTCTTATAATATTATTCTGATACCAAATATATGGACACGCCAGGCGCATTCCTGCCGTCGCCCTCATGTTTTATATAAAGACCAAGGGCGACAACATCGTAACCGAGCGCCGCATGCTGTATGTACGAGTGAAATCGTAAGGGACGGGGGCGCGGGGAGGGGGGGGGGGGGGGTTGAATCGGCGAGCCAACGATGATGACTCGGTCTTGTGTGCGCAAAGGAGAAAAGCGGGGAGCAAGCGCATCGCGCGCGATACATCGGGGGGAGTGGATGCAAAGGGGGCGGGATGTAGGATTCCGTGAATCTGGGATTGCGCAACATGTTCATTTGCCTTGTTTAACGCATTACATACAGTGACTTTTTCTTAGATATGTAGATTTATTGGAGACCTATACGTATATTTAAATATCTTGTTGCGAGGTTTTGTCTATACGTGCATTGAACTTTGTTTACACTGACACTTTTTTGCCCTTCATCAAGCTGTATCTTCGCATTTGTATATTCCATTGTATCTTCGGATTTCTAATGTACGAGGGCAAATCAAATGAAAGTGAGCCTACCCACCCCGCGCAATAATGGTTCGGTTCATTATCTGCGAGGCATGCGCGAAGCAGAGAGCCAACTCTGATTTGCAAAAGTGACACGCAGGTGTGAGGATAAAGGTTCTCTAATGCTCTCATACACTGGGTTGAGCATGGTTGCGTGACATAAATGACACTCCAAAAGTTCAACAGCGTGTTGCCGTGCAGTTTTTGACAGCTGAAGGTATTTCCCAAAAAGAAATTAGTCACCGTATGGCTGCCGTGTACGTTGAGCATTGCATTTCATTGTCCACTGTGAAGTGTTGGAGCAAACGGTTCAAAGAAGGACGTGAAAGTTGCAAAGAAGATCCAAGACCGGGCCAAAGCCATTGTGCAATAACCCCCGACAAAATTGCAAAGGTAGATGAGCTGATCCGACAAGAACGAAGGATAACCATCGATGAACTTGCAGAGCGTGTGAACATCAATCACGGTTCGGTTCATGCCATAATTCATGAAAATCTCGATTATCGGCTCTTGTGTGCGCAACGTATACCCAAGGTTTTGAACCACTACCAGAAGACGGAGAATTTCAGCACTGCCGTGACTTATCTGATCCGGTATCACAATGAGGGTGACAACTTCTTTTCTGCATTGTGATCTGGGACGAACCATGGTGCCACTACTACGAGCCTGACACACGACGGTAAAGCTAACAGTGGAAACATTCGAATTCACCACACCCAAGAAAGGAAAGGCCGTCATTCCCGCTAGAAAGATGTTGACTTTTTTTTTCGGTCGTCAGGGGCCATTACTGATAGAATTTCCGAAATCTTGAGAGGCTATCAATTGTTTCCAATGTGGTAAAACGCCGGAACGGCTGCGTGTCGCAATCAAGAACATACGACCTGGAAAATTGAGAATTGGTGTCATCTTGCTCCACGACAATGCCCGTCCCCACCTCGCTGATGTGGTTACTACAAAACTGGCAAAGTTCAAGTGGGAAACGCTGTAACATCCGTCATGCAGCTCAGACCTGTCGCCTTGCGACATCCACATTTTGGGGCAACCGAAAAAACAGCTCGAGAAAACTTGATTCGTGTAGCACGATGACGTGAAAGAGTCAGCTACATACTTTTTGAAGCAGCAACCCAAGGAGTTTTATAAGACGGGAATCACGCGACTCGTTAGTCAATGGGTCAAACGACTAAATGCTCATGGAGACTACTTTTAAATAAAGTGCCTCGTTTGTCATATATTCGCATTGGCTCACTTTCATTTGACTCGCCCCAGTACATTTTGCAGAAATGGTTTTTATACGTGCTCTCTGTTGCGACTATAATTTCGCTGCCATTACTCACGATACATGACTGGTGACAGCTGCTACTGCGTAATACATTGTAACAAATGACAGCATCATTGAGATTTTTCACTGGCCGTTGCATATGTACAAGAATGTAAACACGGTTCTTGAATGAAAGATATACGACAAAAAATCACATTAACATAACATATTTGTCCTCAACTTGTTCATTTCATGGCCTTTACATTTTTTCATATCAACGTTACGCACTGTTTTGCTAGTTTCGAACTGATATAGTTCTAAAGTTCGCGTGATGTATTCTTTACTTATTAAATAGGCAAAATCGTGGAAGCATTGATATCAGTTATCTTGGGCAAATTTTTTGGCACATACGAGTATATTCTGTTATTAAAAAAATACATATCTTGCTTGTTTTGACAGTGCGTAGCGTTCAAGAATTCGTTTGCAGCATCTTTGGCAATGGCAATGCAATTATTCTTTATGTATTTAATCCCTCAACAAATTGTTTAAGAGGAAGCTTTAGCTCGGGCCCAACTCCTACGCGGCCTATTCAAATACATGTAAAACGCAGAAACGCTTTTCTGCGATAACCGCTGGATCGCATTGAATGAAATTTGTTGCATTTAAGAGAGAAAGTTCAATTCTAGTGTCTGTTGGAAGCGGAATTTCGATTGAGGGCTTGAATTTTGTTTAAAATATTTCGAAAAATTCGAAAGTTCGAGAAAAATAGAAGCACTACGTTCGCAATCTAATAGGTCTGCAGCAAGAACAGATATTGCGGTTCTGTAAACAGCAAAGTGGACAAATTTGGTTTGTCAATCTGTACCTTATATGAATTCGTTACTGTGTACAAGGGTACTGCAAAAGCCGTATTTTCATGATACTAAACACTTTTGAGATTAAAGTGTAACATACCAATTTTATCCGCTGTTGATGTACTATTAGATGAAACTCACAAAAATATGATATCATTTTTCATTGTTGAGTGACAGAGTTCTAAACTTTATAATTGCGGTTTCTGCAAATGTGCGATTTTGGCCAATTTTTATAAAGAATTGACAACGTAAATGAAAAATTTGACACCAGCAGTGAATATAATTTAAGTTTTTTTTCTTTTAAATGCATCAAAGATCTTCAAATTTGGTGCAGCGGTTGCCGAGAAAAGCGAATTCTTCTTCTACATGTATTTAGATCGCAGCAGCCGAGCTAAAGCTTCCTCTTAAGGAGGAGGCCGAGTTGCAACTTGAGCCGCCCCCCCCTCCCCGAACGCAATTTCTGGCTACGCCACTGGATCAGCCTCTTCATTTCCAGCAATACCCTCGTGTGAAGGTATCCACTGGGCAATGAGGGACACTCCACGAGAAGTCATTTTGTCGGCGCACTCTCTTATATTGCGGATAATTGGGCTATTCGCATCCTTTCTCAACAGCCTGCTAAGGGCAGCACGGGAGTCTGTAAGGATGAGGACCTTCGATGTGCTCATTTCTTCCAGTACGTACTTCAGAGCAACATAAATCGCTGCCAGCTCCGCAGTTATTGATGAGGATAGATGAGGCGCTCGAAACACCCTTCTGTGTGTCTTCTTTCGTCCCGTCTTTTATTCGCGCTACCGTACACCCCTCGAAGACCCTTCTTGTGCGAGTCGAAGGGGAGAAGAAAGCTGCTGCAGCGCCGCGAGCGTCACTGCTCACCGATGCGTCCGTAAATACTTTCAGATGATCTCCACATTTTTCAAGTAAGTGCAGTTGGGCCAACTGGAATAGGGCCGAAACAGGCTGGTTAGACTTTTTGTGTATCTGGGGAATCGAAACATGAATAGGGAAGAGGCATTTGTTATTGTATTCCTTCGGAGTCGTCAGTGAGGTAGTATCGTCTGAACTGCCAGCAAGGGCAACGAACAATGCTGCTATTTTCCCCATGCGTGAGAACGGTCGCTGAATCAGCCGGTTAATAAGTGCTTGTCCATCTGATGCTCTATACAGACACTGACGTGATGCAACGCTCTCTGGTCTGCTTGCAGCGTCAGGGGCAGCTGGTGTTCTTCAGTGAGTTATGGAACAGACTACGCATCACGAGGTAACCCAAGAATGAATCGGAGGGCAACACGATGGTCCCGTTCCAATTTAGACATCGAACTAAAGGCTGCACGTTCAACACTGGCAAGGCATACATCACGCCAGAAAGTACAGATGATTGATATAGCTGTAATGCTGTAATCTGGTCACAGCCATCGCCGCTAGCTGTCAAGGTGGCCGCATATCAGAGTAGGGACTGTGATCTGCGCCACACAGAGGTGACGCCACGGCGCCATGACAGGCGATCATCGATAACTGCGCCCAGGTAGCGGTGTTGCAGCACCCAATCTATCGGTGTATCTCCGAGGTATAGCCGGCTCATGGTTCGACGAGCGTGTTGTCTAGTATGATGCGCAATTGTGGCTGACTTAGAACGTGAAATCTGCAGAACAACTTCATCAATGTACTCTATGTGAGATTCTGAGCTCTCTGCAAGATTCCACGAAGACGTGGACCGTGGTGCGAAGGACCGCTGATACACCATGCGATCTCATCAGCGTACATAGTTATGCCTATTGGAAAGTCACATTTTTGAGGAAATCGGCTTGGATGTCCAGCAAGTACGCTGTTGAAGAGAAACGGCGATAAGACGCTGCCTTGCGGGACACCACAGTTACAAGTACGAGATTCACTTGTTGCTCCTCTAACACGTTCCGATAGAAAATGGCCCACTAGTTTTCTATAGATAGACTTGGAATATACTATACATCACGCGACAGACAGTAACAGGTGGCGAGATTGGTCGAGTCAGCAAATCGGTTGTATTTGATTTTACGTGACATCTGCAAATGCGCAGGAAGCGATAAATAATGACAGCAATTACATATTTCTCTACATGCTGTTATATCGGCAACGTGTGTAACGTTTACATTGGTTGTAAGTGCACGAAATTTGGATGTCCAAATTTTAAAGTCAGTAAAGCGGCTCATTATATACAACCGGCGTCAAGCAATTCATGAGTCGCCATATTCGGAGGTCCCTGGGAGAAACTTTTTCTTGGTAAGTAGTTGCCAGGACGTTCTAGGGCTGTTTTTCAGTTTAGTCGACATCTCCTAGGTAGGTCGAGACTGTCCCTGTGGAAGATTTGTGGGACATTTCCAGGAGATAAGTGGTTTGTTATAAATAGGCATGTAACGTGAAGCTAGGTGGACGATGTTGGGTTAGGCAGGAAGACAGAAATTGGGCAGGGTGCCGAGGACGGTGGTTACGCAAGGAATTTGAGGGCAGTGAGCTGACGTCGGCGTGCTCGCCAGTGCACGGATTGCGGCGGGCTAGTCAGACCACTGAAATCAGCGATTAAGCAACTATTTCATAGCACTTACGGGTATCGCACAAAGCGACGTTCTTTACATGCGGAGAGATTCTTGCGATGGAACATAAACAAGCATTATCACATATGTGGAAATGAAAATTGTACGTGGCAACCTTTTTACGGTGGAAAATTGCCATACTGCAGGAATATAACTTTGAGCCGGGAGTATGAAGGTGTGAAGCAATAAATTTCGATACAACATATTTGTAAGGCAATGCTCTTTCATTTTCAAATGTCATCATCATCATCATCAGCCTGGTTACGCCCACTGCAGGGCAAATGCCTCTCCCATACTTCTCCAAATACCTCGGTCATGTACTAATTGTGGCCATGTTGTCCCTGCAAACTTCTTAACCTCATCTGCCCACCTAACTTTCTGCCGCCCTCTACTACGCTTCCCTTCCCTTGGAATCCAGTCCGTAACCCTTAATGACCATCGGTTATCTTCCATCCTCATTACATGTCCTGCCCATATCCATTTCTTTTTCTTGATTTCAACTAAGATGTCATTAACTCGCGTTTGTTCCCTCACCCAATCTGCTCTTTTTTTATCCCTCAATGTTACACCTATAATTCTTATTTCCATAGCTCGTTGCGTCGTCCTCAATTTAAGTAGAACCCTTTTCGTAAGCCTCCAGGTTTCTGCCCCGTACCTGAGTACTGGTAAAGGCGCGCTCACACTAGCGGGAGACTTCCCGCAGCGGCACAGTGTCAACGTCAACGCTGCGTCGCAGCTCCTCCGAATGACGCTCACACTGCGTGCGTTTTCTCACTGCGGTTGTCTTGGAATGTAGAGAGAGGAGGCGTTGAGGGAGGACCCTAACGAGCAGAGAAAGAAGGGGATAGTCCCGTGACACCAGAGAAGACTGAAAAGCGCGCTCTTTTCCCGCGTCGTCATCTTGATCGTCTGCTAGCGCTCCTCCCGTCGCCCTTTTTGTCACGAGGATGACTGGTTCGAACGATTAGCTGTTGGCTACGGTAAACGTACTCATACTTGCTTGTTCGCTGCTTCTGCACCGTCGCCTCAAGTCGCATGTTCATGCTGGCAAAGCAACCGCCGGGTGTCCCGCAGCACGCGCGCAGCCTCCGCAGTCGGGGTCACTGAACTGGGACCGACGTCACGGTTCACGGTCGGCCCCCATTGGCTGGTCTCGTCAGCGGCGCGGGAAAAATAGCTACGGGACCCATCGCTCTGCGGGACGGCACAGCAGCCTGTCTGCGGGAGAAAAACCGGTTTGTGCGGGAAGCGGCACGCGGAAAACGTTCTGCGTTGCGCGTTTTCCCGCCACTGTGAACGCGCCTTTAGACACAGCTGTTATTCACTTGTCTCTTACCATATTCAAATGTATTACAAGTTTATTAGAAAGTGTTGCCTAGCGAATTTATACCACTAACACGAGATGTACAGGATCCGTCCTCCTTGATTACACCACATCTTTAGACCACACCTAGTCAGTTTAGCAGTTCATGATTAAAGGCCAACTAAACAAAATTATGGACAGTATAGCAAGCATAGTTTAACTAGCTTAGATAGAAAGCAGACTTCGTTGAAAGTTTGAAATGTGAGATTCGAGGACATGCGTAAAAAAAAAGCTAAAATAATAATTTTTGCACTGAGAGAGAGAAACATATGCAGCAGATACGAGTTGAAATCTATAATAAACACGGAGCCGCGCAATAGATAATTGAAATGAAATCTATAAATGAAATCTATATACAGCGAAGCTGTGTGTGAGTGCACAGAGTCAAAATACGAGTACACACATACAAAAAAAGCGCGAGCGCCCACAAATTATACCGAGCCTTTTGTTAAGCGGAGTTCCCATCTACTAGCGATGCAGGGAGAACACGGGGAAGGCGGGAAATAGAAATTCAAGACGAGAACGCGGTAAAAGCAGGAGCCAACTTTTCGAAAAATGGACTTTGTCTTTTCCAAGGCGACATGTCAGCTTCTCTTTAATGGCGGGACAAAACAAGAGCGTGCAGCTTACGCACTTCATCGTCTTTCTTGGCGCCGACCCTTGCGCGCGCCGACCTTTGCGGGAGCCCCACATCTTTGTGTCAATGCCTATGGCACATAGAGAGTTAAAGGGCTTGAGCCTGGCGACCTGGACAATGTCACAGGTTGTCACAGCGGAGGGCGTAGTGGGCGTGGCTAGAATGATTTCATAGGTGACAACGGTCACTTGGCGGAGCATTCGATATTGGCTTGTGTAACAGGAGAGTAGTTTTTCGAGAATGCCAGCTTCGCGAGGTGATGTCCAAAGCAACACGAGAGTGCCAGGCGGAAAATGGACATGGTGATGATGATGATGATGTACTTGATGAGTTTGGCGCTAAAATGGACATCACAGTCACAGAGGTCATAGCGGCGCTTCGGCTTCTCTTCACAGACCTGCAGTTTAATAATAAAAACAAAAAATTAAAAATTATGGGGTCTTACGTGCTAAAACCACTTACTGATTATGAGGCACGCCCTAGTGGAGGACTCTCGAAATTTTGACCACCAGGGGTTCTTTAACGTGGACCTAAATCTAAGTACACGGGTGTTTTCGCCCCCATCGAAATGCGGCCGCCGTCGCCGGGATTTGATCCCGCGACCTCGTGCTCAGCAGCCAAACACCATAGCCACTGAGCAACCACGGCGGGTAATAAAAATTAAGGACCCCAACATACTACCTTGTGCAATTTCTTGCAATGAGGACATTTTCTTAGTTGATGGTTACACATTGTTGCCTTCTGTTCAGATAACTCGATCGTAATTAATTCCAGTAATCCAGATTGTAAATAAATTGAATCAGTAGGCCTAGAGGTATTTTTATAACTTCGATGTTGGCTACTATAATTTCCTTTTGCTGGAGCAGTGCTCTTTCTGTCGAGAACCATGACCTGAAACCATACTGAGCCTGCGTAATTACTGAGTGGTGTTAAAAAATTTCGATAACTTGATAAATACGAATTTTTCTATAGGCTTTGAGAAGTGTGATAAGACGGATATTGGCCAATTGTTACTGAGGTCATTTTTGTCCCCTTTTTAAACAACAATAAAACTTTTAACATGGTCCATACGTTACGGGAAAGAACATGTGCCTAAAATGAAATTGCAGCTGTATCTTAACATCCGACGAATAAATCGATAAGAAAGCAAATTGGCATCACCTTCAAACCATCTACATCTTTTGATTTGCCTTTATGTTTTCTGGAAAAAAAAACATAACTTTTGTGTTCTTCAGTAGAAGAAAGAAAAAAATGCTGGCTGTCCCATAATCGAGAGTAGGTGTAAGCATGAAATGGCAACCGGCAAAGAAGATTGGTTCGAGATGATACTAGCCACAACCTCAAAATGTGGATAGTGCATGTTCGCCACGGCACACCGCACCACACCGCACCACGCCTTACTGTGTAGTGCAGTCTATGTGGACGTTGCCCAGCTAGAAGAAGAACAGCGCGGAGGCACCACGCAGTGTGGCGCCCTTTCTCGAGGCGACGCAAAACGCGCGCCACAGAACTCGCGGACCGCTGGCGTTCGAAATAGCACAGGTAACCCTGTCTCAACGCCAAAAGATGACAATGAAGTGTATGGTGCCCTGTGTCTGCCGTTTGAACGTCGCCATTGGAAATGGCACATACAACTGGAACTTACAACTTTAGTGATATTGTGAACAAACATTAGGAACAACTAAGAAGCAATATTTTTTGCAACTTGTTTAGGCAGTAATTGAAGTATGTAAACGGCCCTCTTCAAAGGTTGGGGGGCCAGAGACCAAATTTGCTTAAGTTTCGACTGGTTGCCGGCATGATCTCGTTTTATCCTCGCAACTTGCCCGGATATTCTCCTATGAGTGGCCGGATAACACCTCTGGCTTTTGGCTCTAGGTCACTTGAAGGTCGCCGACAAAGGGAGCTAAAACCATTTCATGCTTAAAACTGAAGGACCAACTGGTCCTTGAGGTCCATGAGCACGCCTCGCAGCGCAGCACTGTCGTTGACACTGCCTCCTAATGAAGTGGCATGCATGGTTACAGAAAAAGAAGGATAAGCGTGCGCAGGCGGGCACTGCGAGAGGAGAAGTTCGAACGATGAGTATATTTCTTTCTTCTTGTCTCATTAGCATTCTACATATTGGTGCCGAAAACCTTCGCGCGGACGCATTTCCTTCATCGCATGCCTTAGTGGACCTTCTCCTACACCGCTTCGCGCTGCGGGCGGCGAGGACTGACTGTATAACGCATCGTTCAGCATCGGCGTGATCAGACTTCTATCTCAAGAGCTAATCGGATGAATCGCCTCAAGACCAGGCGGTTGGTTCGACGAACACAGAATACGAAGATTCTGCAGGAAGCCCGGTTGTTATTGACGGATCCTACCGTGGACAAGCCCAAAGTTTAAGGTATTTTTGACCATGTATCTCCTAGCAATAACGAGCTCTTGAAGCTTAACGATGCAATCGAAGAGCACATTGCGGTCGATGCGTTCGAAGGAGGATATTAAACTGCTGCAGAGTATAACGATCAAGCTATCAGCATACTTGCCGAGATTCGCTGCAAGATCGGCACATCGGAACGCGTCGGCAGTACAGCAGAGCCAGCTCCTCAGAATTCAACGCCGGCTGTTCCTCACGCTATGCCCAGATTTGGCTACCGAATCTTGATATGCCGACGTTGAGAGGCGGCATTCACAAATGGGCCGCGTTCTGGGAGCAGTTTGAACAGACGGTTCATCTCAACAATGTTATATCGACAAAGTTCTATTTATATGGCATTATCTTGCGGGGGAAGCGGCAGCAGCCACTGCTCGTATGCCGGCTTCCGCAACTTGCCACTCAGATGCCGTGGAATTTCTCAAAGAACATTTTGGTGATCGTAAAATGATAGTGCAGCCACACCTGTTAGTGCTTCGCCATCTGCCTCCTGTAAAGTCGGGAAGCGACGTATGAGGCCTCAGGCAACTTTATGAAGCCGTGAAAATATACACCCGCTGTCGGGCTGCAGTGAGCGTCCCTACTCTCAGTTTCTCTGCAATGCTGATTGATATTCTACAGAAGGCATTGCCATCTGATCGTTCTAGCATATACGCGAGGAAAGCGGAGCGAGGATTTCAGACAACATGTGGGTCCGATACGAACGTCTCGGAGCTAGTACTAGCAGCTGCAAGATCAGAAGCAGAGTTAAAAGAGCTGCTCATGTTCACACGTATTGAGTTAGCAAGCCGAGAACAGGGCAGCCTATCGTAGCAACGATCTGTGGATGACCGTGCTGGGAGAAATCGAGGTAGCAGCTTTGCTGTTGTAGTGTACAGCGCATCATACTGCTGGAGCGAGCTTTTCTGCCGGTCAAACTAGCACCGGACACGCGCCTGCGACACCAACCCCTCTCTTGCTTCGAAAAGAGAGAAACTAGCTAAAGACAACTGCTGTTATAGATGTGTGTACGTATTCATTTGTGTTTGCGACGTGTGTCGAGGCGGCGAATTCAAGCTCGAGTTCGCAGCGTGGTCGACATGTTCCATTAATTTGAAGTTTGGCAGAGAACCGTAAGTGCATCTATGTTTAGTGTTCCTTACGTTAAGAACGTTTATGCAACGCGCTGCCATTTGGGCTATTTCTTGCCCTTCGGTGGCGGGCTAGCAGGCGCACGTGCGTTGGGGTCTATCTTTTCTGCCTAGCCTTGCACGGGAAGGGGGGGGGGGGGGTGTCATGTCTTTGAGCAAATAAGTTATTGTTATGATTCAACCAGGCGCACTGCGGCTAATCCGACGGGCGTGCGCGTGGCCCGGCCTGGCTGGGATGGTGTAGAGCGCCATAGCTGAAATAGTGTACATTCTTTTTTAAATGTATATTTTGGTTCTCTATTTTAAGATACGCATGCCGGCATCGTTTCAGATGTATGCAGTTGCCGAGTTTACGGCTACGAAGGAAGTCGAGGTCGTGCCTTGCACATGTCAAAATGATGGAAATTGTCTGCTGGAAATGCTTGAAATGGAGTTTAATTATTACTTGTCTGCTCCTTTCAGATGCTACGGAGAATTTACCAGGCCATTTTTTTCTTGCAGAGCCAGGAAGATGTTGCTAATATAAGTGTACAGAAGTCGCATATAAAGCCTTGTATAGTTACGGAACGTTTCACCAGAGTTTTACAAAAGTTTACCAGAGCTCTTTGGCTGCACATAGTGATCGAGGATTCAAAGTGAAACGGAATAAGAATTCACTTTCAGTATGCAATTATATCATTGTATGCAAAATGGAGCACAGTAGACTACTTCCTGTTTTAAGCAAGAACCAGCCATAAAAGACGCACACAGGAAACATATAAGAAGACAGGAAAGAGGCTGGAATTCAGGAACCAGCCTCTTTCCTGCCTTGTGTATGTTTCCTGTGTGCGTCTTTTTTTTTGGGGGGGGGGGGAGGGGGGGTGTTTTCGTAATAGAACGCACCAACCGGCCCAATAACGTGTTTTACTTCCTGTTTGAATGATGCACCTGAACCTACATAGCAGCATAAGTCCCAGTTACATGTTCGGAGCTCAGGACCTTTTCATAATCAGGGATAACTTGAGTGCATGGCTCTACATCGAATAAGTGGCTTCAAATGGGCGCTTATATATTCTGCTAGTCATCCACAAGCGCTTTTTTTAAAGGAAACTCCAAATTGTTTCTTTGACCCACCGATGGAAAAAACAACCGTATTTTAATACTAGGAAGCTAAAGTGGCCCGAATTTATATAAAGTTTAAAAGATATTTATTTTGCTTTGCAACAAGAATGGACTGTGTCCGATAGAGAACAAAAACAAGCAAATATGATATGAACAGACTAAAATTTACCTGAAATTTTAGTCTGTTCCAACAGGATGTCCCAACGGGATGCGCATGGGACTTCCCGTTGGGATATGTTTTGGACATCCTAACAGTATATAGACTTCTGTACGTCCCATAGACGTCAGTGTTGGATATCCGGATGGATGGACCTTGAGACTTATGGTGAACGTCCCACAGATATCCGTGGTTACTTGGGGAGCATTGCCATGCGGCGCGAGAAAAGTATGATCTGGCATAGCTGACTTAGCCAAAGCGCCGCAGGTGCGACACAGTCTGACGGACACAGCGGACGCCAAATGGGGCGTCAGAGTCCGCTGCTTCACCTGTTTCACTGCGTCGGCAGCCAGTGTCAGAGCGTAAACACACGCTCTAAGAAACGCCCCCGTAATGCCTAGGCAGATTACTAACCCCGCACGTTTTCTCTCTCTCACCCGTTCTTACTCGCGCAAGCGCACGAACGTCCGGCGGCTCCGGAAGTACCACGCACCGCTGTACTTAGTAGCAGTTGTAAAGTCGCGGCGCCGTATTGCATTATCTTCAGGGTCGGTCCACATATGGGGGTACTTAACGCCAGCTTCACCTCCAACGCGGGTCGGCACGGCATTGCACCGCATTCTGGATCGCCCCATTAACGCCTGCTTCACCGCCGCCGCGGGTTGGCCCAGTATTGCATTATCTTCGCCATCGGCCCACGCGTGAAAAATTGTCGGTCGACGCGCGGACACTATCCGACAGATCCCAGCCGTAGTTAGCTTCTCTGTGAAATAAATGTTGCCAATCGACAGGCACTTAGTGGATATTTAAAGCCGACCGTTTTGGGATATCAAGAAACGTACAGTTGATAACAGTGACGCATGGTTACCGACTGAATGACTGGCGAAGTAGCGCTAAAAGCCAAAGAGCCGTCCAGTTTTCGCTACTTACATCGATAATGTAGTAATTATTCATGCTCCTATGCGCAGCAAGCGCCCTCAATTGACATCGGCAGTGGAGCAGCGGGCCATTTGTTATTTCAGGGTCAGAAAATCCCACTATTCAAGTAAATAATGCGGTGGGTCACCTGCCGACACACGGTTAATTCAGATACAACGAAAGCAAATGTCAAGTTCGAGCCGCTTAGACTGTACACCTCAATAGGCACTGAAAGTGTGCTTGCAATGAGCATCGAGGACTTTGGGCCCTTTCAGCACACAACAGATGCGTGTACAAAGTATCTTACAGAGGGCACGGCAAAGAATAGCCTGTGTTCAGCGTCTTTTGAAAAGTAAGAAAAATAACTAGCTGTTTTATCACCTGCCATCCGGTTAGAAAAAAGGATTCTCCACCTTTCTCACCTACTTTCAGCTCGCGTATGCGCCAACAACTACGTAGCCCTCGGCGGCGACATTGAGTGCCTATCGACCGTTAAAGCGACTTTGTTAACCGTATGCCTGGCCTGACACCTGTGGTGCCAAACGGACATCATCGGCGACGAATTTGTCACAGCAGTCGTGGTGTGGCGCCACCATACTGTTCAAAACATTCATATTCGAATTCGATGCTTTCGGGAATCGGGATGTTGTCGGGAATACGTAACATTCCCGCTTCGCACTTTGTTTTCATAGCAATTACCTTCCAAGCAGTCACATAAGGGGCCAAATCAGTCAAATAATAGCTCCAAAAATATCACCATGAAGTTGCCGTTCCAGACATAGGAGCAGAACGTTTCATTTCGTCCTTTGGTTCGGTCACCAGGAATAGGGATCGTATGTGACGCGGTGGTAGCATCCACACTTCACGACCTTGCCGTCTTCATCGGCACTCCCTGGGAGATATTGAAAAAGAGTGCGGCGTGTATTGTTTTGCGCAATAAATGTACCTGGTCGTTAGTGTGTCCAAGGAAACGTGACAAGCTGTGGCCACGGTGGCTCTCAATCTGATCTCCGGTGTTAAATTCCTGTGAAGGAAAATGAAATCATGGGGGTTTGCGTGGCGAAACTACGATCTGATACGAGCCACGCCGCAAAGAGGGACTCCAGATTAATTTTGACCACCTGGTGTTTATTGTTCATTAGGTGCACCCAAATCTGAGACATTATATACCTATATATATATATATATATATATATATATATATATATATATATATATATATATATATATATATAAAGCACGACCCAATGGGTGCACATATGACAACGTCATGCATTTCCAAAAGCACTCTCTCCGATTTCAAGATCACACTTACCAAACTTAGCGGTAATTTCACATGCGACACTAACAACAGCGCCTATTTGCTCGAATGTTCTGTTTGGAAATCGCAGTATGGTGGACAACGCTTCTTTCGCTTTCAAAAAACCTGCGTATTCCCGGCTACTCAATCTGGTTTTCGTTCCCACCACGAAAGAGAACTTCGGGAGTTGTATCTAATTCATAAATTTAAGGCTGTAACCAGGGGCGTAGCCAGGGGGGGGGGAGCTTATGGGGCTTCAGCCCCCCCCCCCCCGAAATTCTTTCGTGCTGTCATGAGCCGCCGACCAAAAAAACTCCCGGCGCCGGAAATCATGCTCGATTTTGTCTAGAATGACCTTAATTCACGCTCGAAAAGACATTCTAGCGCGAACATTGCCAAATCGGGCTGGATTTCGCGGCAACGCCCATGCTTCGGGAGTCACATATCGTAACGCAAGGAGCCCCACCGAGCACAAAATTTCAAGGGCGCTTTGATGGCAAGCGGGCTCGTCTCGGCATCTTGCAGAGGCCGCGGAATCTACGGAGCGCTTGGATTTCAAGTCTCAACCTTTGTGGGTATAAAGTTCTCATAACATTTTGATGCGAAAGGTGCATTGACATTTCCAAAGTCGTGCTTTAGATCTTCAATTACGGAACTTAGTGGGTTTAAAGCTGTTGTAAGCATTTGACGCCAAAGGTGCATCGACTTTTCTAAAGTCGCACATCGGGCCATACAACGAGACAAGCCAAATGAACATACTATCAGACAAGTTGACAAAGCACGCAGCGAGGTCCGATGAGACAAAGCGTTGTGGTGGTTCATTTGTGCCGTCAGGTCACAGAAAAAATATGAACATGTTTTTTTTCCACCTGCGCCAAAGCATCCATGTCAAGACACTAAATCCACCATTGTAACTAAGTTCTTATTTATTTTTCTACCTAGACTTTTATTCGCGAGGATACATTGAGCCTCTTTCTCTTTTTTTTTTCTTTTCTTCTTGTAACCCGCGGGCTGCCGATCCAGCCAGAGCGCATGCGCTGCGCACTAGGATGCGCGTTCGTTTTTCTCTGGCCGACTGCATTTTCGCATGGCAGAGTTTTGGACGCTTTCTGGCTAGCAGACGAGAAAAAAAAACAATGCATAGTCGCTCGCCGCGAGCACTGCGGGGACTCGACGGATTGCAACGCGTTCGCTTGAGCCCAACCTCTCCGGAAAATTTTGTCTCGCCGGTGCAGGATACCGAGCAGTATGCGTATGGTTTTCTGTGGACCAAGCGTAACACGTTTTCTTCGATATTCCTTCGGTAGCCACACTAGGTGCCCAAAGTAGGCATTCGATTGTAGCCAACATGCTTTCCTTTGCGTTGTTCTATTTCGCCGCCCCCCGCCTCACAAAAGAAAGAAAGACATTGTTGCGGCGCAGCGAATTGTCGCATGGTGAAAGTTCGATTTTGTTACTTCTTTTGCGGAAAGTAATGGGCCACGGGACGCTTCAGTTGCCGGATACTATTATATTATTGCAATAGCAGCTATATGCAGACTCCAGGCGCATTCCTGCCGTTGCCCTCATGTTCCGTATAAATAAAGGCCAAGGGCGATAACATTGTGACCGCGCGCCGCATGCTCTATGTGCGAATGAAAGCGTGGGGGGGGGGAGGAGGGGGTGAGCCGACGATGAGTCTTGTCTGCGCAAGGGAGAAAAGCGGGGAGGAAGCGCACCGCCTTCCGTCGCACGCGATACATTTTGGGAGTGGAAGGAGGGGGGGGGGGGGTGCTGTGATCTGTGAATCTGTGTTTGCGCAACCTGTTTATTTGCCTTGTTTGACGCATTATATGTAGTGACTTTTTCTTAGGTACGTAGATTTATTGGAGACTTATTCGTATATTTAAATATCTGGTTGCGAGGTTTTGTGTATATGCGCAGTGAACTTTGTTTCCAGTGACAATTTTTTGCCCTGTATCAACCTGTAGCTTCACATTTGTATATTCCATTGTAACTTCGCATTTCTAATGTACGAAGGCAAGTCAAATGAAAGTGAGACAACCCGCCCCGCGCAATAATGGTTCGGTTCATTATTTTCGAGGCATGCGCGTAGCGCATACGCATCTCATTTACAAGTGACATGCAGAGGTGAGGTTAAATCTTCTTTAATGCTCTCATACACTGGGTTGAACATGGTTGCGTGACATAATGGACACTCCAAAAGTTGAACAGCTTGGTGTCGTGAGGTTTTGGTAAATGAAGTTGTTTCCCAAAAATAAATTATTCGCTGTATGGCTGCCGTATGCGTTGAACATTGCGTTTCATTGGCCACTGTGAAGCGTTGTAGCAAACTGTTCAAAGGAGATGAAAGCTACAAAGACGATCCATGGCCGGGCCAAAGCCACCGTGCAATCACCCCCAACACAATTGAAAAGGCCGTGGTTGCTCAGTGGCTATGGTGTTGGGCTGTTGAGCACGAGGTCGCAGGATCGAATCCCCGTCACGGCGGCTGCATTTCGATGGAGGCGAAATGCGAAAACACCCGTGTACTTAGATTTAGGTGGACGTCAAAGAATCCCAGATGAGGGTGACGCCTTTTTGTCTGCAATTGTGACCGGGGATGACTCATGATGCCGCTACTACTATCCTGAAACATTACGGCAAAGCTTACAGTGGAAACATTTGAATTCACCACTCCCAAGGAAAACAAAGGCCGTCATTTCTGCCAGAGAAGTGTTGACTTCTTTTTAGATCGTTAGGGGCCATTACTGATCGGATTTTCTAAACCTGGAGAGACTCTAAATCGTTTCAGATATTGTGAAAGGTCGTATCGGCTGCGTGTCGCAATCAAGAACAAACGAGGTGGAAAATTCAGCATTGGGAACATCTTGCTTCACGACATTGCCCGTTCCCACATCGCTGATGTGGTTAATACAAATCTGGCAAAGTTCAAGTGGGAAACGCTGCAACATCCCTCATGCAGCCCAGACCTGTTGCCTAGCGTCTTCCACATTTGGTAAAATTTGAAGAAACTGCTCAAGTGAACCAGATTCGTGTCGGAAGATGACGTGTAGTCATTTACAGATTTTTGAGGCAGCAATCCAAGGAGTTTTATGAGACGGGAATAACCCGACTCGTTAATAGGACAAGTGTCTAAATACTCATGGTGAGTAGAACGAAAAGGGTTCTACTCAAATTGAGGACGACGCAACGAGCTATGGAAAGAAGAATGATAGGTGTAACGTTAAGGGATAAGAAAAGAGCAGATTGGGTGAGGGAACAAACGCGTGTTAATGACATCTTAGTTGAAATCAAGAAATAGAAATGGGCATGCGCAGGACATGTAAAGAGGAGGGAAGATAACCGATGGTCATTAAGGGTTACGGACTGGATCCCAAGGGAAGGGAAACGTAGCATCATCATCATCATCAGCCTGGTTACGCCCACTGCAGGGCAAAGGCCTCTCCCATACTTCTCCAACAACCCCGGTCATGTACTAATTGTGGCCATGCCGTCCCTGCAAACTTCTTAATCTCATCCGCCCACCTAACTTTCTGCCGCCCCCAGCTACGCTTCCCTTCCCTTGGGATCCAGTCCGTAACCCTTAATGACCATCGGTTATCTTCCCTCCTCATTACATGTCCTGCCCATGCCCATTTCTTTTTCTTGATTTCAACTAAGATGTTATTAACTCGCGTTTGTTCCCTCACCCAATCTGCTCTTTTCTTATCCCTTAACGTTACACCTATCATTCTTCTTTCCATAGCTCGTTGTGTCGTCCTCAATTTGAGTAGAACCCTTTTAGTAAGCCTCCAGGTTTCTGCCCCGTAGGTGAGTACTGGCAAGACACAGCTATTATATACTTTTCTCTTGAGGGATAATGGCAACCTGCTGTTCATGATTTGGGAATGCCTGCCAAACGCACCCCAGCCCATTCTTATTCTTCTGGTTATTTCAGTCTCATGATCCGGATCCGTGGTCACTACCTGCCCTAAGTAGATGTATTCCCTTACCACTTCCAGTGCTTCGCTACCTATCGTAAACTGCTGTTCTCTTCCGAGACTGTTAAACAATACTTTAGTTTTCTGCAGATTAATTTTCAGACCCACCCTTCTGCTTTGCTTCTCCAGGTCAGTGAGCATGCATTGCAATTGGTCTCCTGAGTTACTAAGCAAGGCAATATAATCAGCGAATCGCAAGTTGCTAAGGTATTCTCCATCAACTTTTATCCCCAATTCTTCCCAATCCAGGTCTCTGAATACCTCCTGTAAACACGCTGTGAATAGCATTGGAGATATCGTGTCTCCCTGCCTGACGCCTTTCTTTATTGGGATTTTGTTGCTTGCTTTATGGAGGACTACGGTGGCTGTGGAGCCGCTATAGATATCTTCCAGTATTTTTACATATGGCTCATCTACACCCTGATTCCGTAATGCCTCCATGACTGCTGAGGTTTCGACTGAATCAAACGCTTTCTCGTAATCAATGAAAGCTATATATAAGGGTTGGTTATATTCTGCACATTTCTCTATCACTTGATTGATAGTGTGAATATGGTCTATTGTTGAGTAGCCTTTACGGAATCCTGCCTGGTCCTTTGGTTGACAGAAGTCTAAGGTGTTCCTGATTCTATTTGCAATTACCTTAGTAAATACTTTGTAGGCAACGGACAGTAAGCTGATCGGTCTATAATTTTTCAAGTCTTTGGCGTCCCCTTTCTTGTGGATTTGGATTATGTTAGCGTTCTTCCAAGATTATGGTACGCTCGAGGTCATGAGGCATTGCGTATACAGGGTGGCCAGTTTCTCTAGAACAATCTGTCCACCATCCTTCAACAAATCTGCTGTTACCTGATCCTCCCCAGCTGCCTTCCCCCTTTCCATATCTCCTAAGGCTTTCTTTACTTCTTCCGGCGTCACCTTCGGGATTTCGAATTCCTCTAGACTATTTTCGCTTCCATTATCGTCGTGGATGCCACTGGTACTGTATAAATCTCTATAGAACTCCTCAGCCACGTTAACTATCTCATCCATATTAGTAATGATATTGCCGGCTTTGTCTCTTAACGCATACATCTGATTCTTGCCCATTCCTAGTTTCTTCTTCACTGTTTTTAGGCTTCCTCCGTTCCTGAGAGCATGTTCAATTCTATCCATATTATACTTCCTTATGTCAGCTGTCTTACGCTTGTTGATTAACTTCGAAAGCTCTGCAAGTTCTATTCTTGCTGTAGGGTTAGATGCTTTCATACATTGGCGTTTCTTGATCAGATCTTTCGTCTCCTGCGATAGTTTGCTGGTATTCTGCCGAACGGAGTTACCACCGACTTCCATTGCACACTCCTTAATGATGCCCACAAGATTGTCGTTTATTGCTTCAACACTAAGGTCCTCTTCCTGAGTTAAAGCTGAATACCTGTTCTGTAGCTTGATCTGGAATTCCTCTATTTTCCCTCTTACCGCTAACTCATTGATCGGCTTCTTATGTACCAGTTTCTTCCGTTCCCTCCTCAGGTCTAGGCTAATTCGAGTTCTTACCATCCTGTGGTCACTGCAGCGTACCTTGCCGAGCACGTCCACATCTTGTATGATGCCAGGGTTAGCGCAGAGTATGAAGTCTATTTCATTTCTAGTCTCACCGTTCGGGCTCCTCCACGTCCACTTTCGGCTATCCCGCTTGCGGAAGAAGGTATTCATTATCCTCATATAGCAGGGGGTGGCAGAAAGTTAGGTGGGCGGATGAGATTAAGAAGTTTGCAGGCATGGCATGGCCACAATTAGTACATGACCGGGGTTGTTGGAGAAGTATGGGAGAGGCCTTTGCCCTGCAGTGGGCGTAACCAGGCTGATGATGATGATGATGAATCATGGTGACTACATTTAAATAATGTACCCCGTGTGTCATATATTCGCATTGTCTCACTTTCATTTGACTCGCCCTCGTATATTTTGCAGAACTCCTGTGTTTTTATATGTGCTCTCTGTTGCGACTATAATTTCTGAGCAATTACTCGCAATACACAACCGGTGACAGCTGCTCCTGCGCAATACATTCTAACAAAGCACAGCGTCATTGACATTTTCCCCTGGTCGTTGCATATGTACGAAAATGTAAACAAGGTTGTTGAATGACAGATATATATATATGCATATATATATATATATTGATTCCTCGCCTAATTCTATAAGGGGAGGCCGAGCTGCAAAGTGAGCCCCCCCCCCCCCCCCCGAACGAAATTTCTGGCGCTACGCCACTGGCTGTAACGTATGGCATCAACGAAAGTGCTGGCAAGAATTCCCTTCCCTGCTGTACGCAAGGATATTTTTGTTTTTCCGGAGATGACAGAAGCTGAAATCATTGCAGTTTCAAGTCATATGTCATCACACAAGGTCATGGGTCGAGATGGAATACCAGTTAAGATATTGAAGGACAACATAGAAACCTTGTGCAAACCTCTAGCAGTAATTTTAAACCAAGCATTTGCGACAGGTGTGTAGCCCGAACAGCTTAAGGTAGGGAGGTTGACACCAATACACAGAGACGGAAGACCCGACAACATCGTAAGTTACCGCCAAATAACAATTTTATCATGCGTGGACACTCTTTTTGAGAAACTGGTAGCCAAAAGAATGATCGACTTTATTACAAAATACAGTATCCTAATTCCGAATCAACATGGCTTTAGAAAGGAATACGGCTACTGCAGTAAATTTTGTGGCAGAAGCAGCAAACCATGCATTAAACAATAACCAAATTATGATAGGTGCCTTCCTTGATATAAAAAAAGGTTTTCAATTCAGTGAACCACAATATTTTGCTGTACAAGCTCGACCGCTATGGATTTAGAGGGATAGCTTCGAAATTTCTGCGCAGTTATTTGACTCGGCGAACCCAGTTCGTACAAATACGTGGCAACAAATCAAACAGAAAACTCATTGAAACAGGAGTACCACAAGGTTCATTACTTGGATCGATCTTGTTTTCCCTTTTCATCAATGATTATCCTCTCTCCTTGACCCACACGCAAACGGCTCTATATGCAGGTGACACTGCTTTACTTATAGCACACCGCTATTTTCAGGAAGCCGAGTTACTCGCATCTAAAGAACTACCAGTAACTTCTCAGTGGTTTACAAGAAACAAATCAGTGCTAAATACAAAGAAAGCTCCGTGCGTTGTTTTCGCATCTAACCGAAAAGTGGTACCTGAAAATGTGGGCTGTAAATTGAAGGAACTGCTATTGAGAAGGTAAAAGCACATGCTAACCTTGGCGTGACTCTCGGCGCATCATTACATTGGGCAACTCAAATTGATCATGTGTGCAAGAAACTAAGCTTTGGAAGCTTCACGTTATTTAAGGCTCGAAAATATTTCGATTTGCAGACACTCTTTATATTATATTTTAGCGCATTTCACTCCCATCTAACATATTGCATATAATCATGGGGATACACTTATGCTTCATATTGTTCGGTGGTCAGCATTCTGCAAAAAAGAGCTGTAAGAATCACTGCATCATCCACTATCGCACCATTCTTAGAACTTCTCAGAAATCTCAACCTATTACCATTTTATTTCGTTGAGCAATATAAAAGCCCAACATTAGTACACAAAATAATTTGCAACAAGGTACCCTGTCACTGAACAGTTTTAATAAACTCAAGTGTAACATTCGACAGGTGGAACAAAAAAAAATTTAACCCGCATATAGTTCACAACGTTTACAGCCGTCGAACAGTATCATTTGTTGGCGCATAAATTTGGAGCAATATACCTAGCTTGATTAAATGTCTGCCAAATTTTCCACCATCGCTCAAGAGATTCTTTCGGGGAGCTATCAGGCACCATATTAACATTGGGCTTGCAAATAACTACTGACATTGTATAAATACCACACCGATGCTGTAATTTTCATATTAGCATTGTACTTGCTAGTTGACGCTGTACTTAAACAACCATTTTGTAATTCATCCTCAACTAGCCATATCGGCTATGGATCCAGATGCTGTCACAGTGATATTGTAATCTTTTAATGCAATAAAGCATTCTACTTCCTATTCTTTTTTTTTTTGACCAGTTTAATGCGCTCACTCCTTATGACTTTCATCGCGCCCTATTATTATTATAGGTATACATATTTTTCCCTGTCACTTCGGCCGTTATAATGTCAAAATGTGTGCACGTGCCTTTCTTGCAGTGATATGGATCCCTACTTTTCCCTGTTATTCGGATGCCCGAGTGTGCCGGTGCCACATGCCCATTGCCGTCATTTTGTTCTTCTCCGAATGCACACACGTTTATTTGCTGTTGTCACACGTTTTCTTGAGATATCAGCTGTCGTGTTTACTCGCGTTTTTTTTTAACTCCTACACGTGCATTTCCCGTTGTCGCGCGCATTTGTGATATCACAAGCCCTGTTTACATACACAGTTTTATCTATTCGATTTTAAGCCAGCAAGAGTGCTCTGATACGTCATTGTTACGTACAATGGTACATAATTATTATCGTATAGTATATCGCCACCGTTGCATGTGTGCATCACTCCGACGAAGGCCGGTCACGCGCGCGAAACATCAGTAAAATAACGTTATTTGTTTTCTACGTGCTGTGTATTTTAAAGTGAAGCTTTCTTTGCCTCTTCCTTCGACTTCCCACTGCTGCTGCTGCGGCTCCTGCTGTCTGGCACACAGCGTCGGGAGTCGGTTCAGAGCGTGTACATACACAGAAGGAGCGTGTCAAAGAAGAGACCCAAGTAACTCGTTTGGACCGCACCGCGTCTAATGCGCACAATGCCCTCTGGAGCTCCATGGGCGTCGGCAGCTTAGCCACTTGACAGCTGTAATTATCCGTGGCCCCCCACAAGCACTTACGCTTCTCGTTACTTGCAAGTCCAGAGGGAAGCTAGATAGAATTGGTAGAACCAACGCTGTCGCGAAACAAGTGAATAACAGCTTTGCCACTCTTCGCTCTCAGTTTCAATACAAGTACAAAGGGGGGGGGGGGGGAAAGGTAAAAGGTGAGGTATGAAGGCAAGGAAACACTGGATGAGTTTAAGTTCAAGGTACGTTATGGTGCGTTTCTGCTACTTCTGAAAAATAAAAGCTTGCAAATATGTCTAGCGGACAACTTACGCAGGGCGTGGAGAAGCAGAGCCACATTAATTAAAGCGCACCGCAGGGTCTAGGCGACACAACGGAAGCGGTCGCACGTCAGAAAAACACTTCTGTGCCCGCCGCGGTAGCTTTGCGGCTATGGCATTGCTCGAGGTCGCGGATTTGATCACGACTGAGGCAGCCGCCTGTCCGTCCGTCCGGAGGACAGGCGCCGCCGGACAGGCCGCCGGACAGGCCGCCATTGGAATCTGAACCTGGCAACGTTTAACGTTAGAACGCTGTCTAGTGAGGCGAGTCTAGCAGTGTTATTGGAGGAATTAGAGGGTAGTAAATGGGATATAATAGGGCTCAGTGAGGTTAGGAGGACAAAAGAAGCATATACAGTGCTAAAAAGCGGCCATGTACTGTGTTACCGGGGCTTAGCGGAGAGACGAGAACTAGGAGTCGGATTCCTGATTAATAAGGAAATAGCTGGTAACATACAGGAATTCTATAGCATTAACGAGAGGGTGGCAGGTCTTGTTGTGAAACTTAATAAGAGGTACAAATTGAAGGTGGTACAAGTCTATGCCCCTACATGCAGTCATGATGACCAGGAAGTCGAAAGCTTTTATGAAGACGTGGAATCGGCGATGGGTAAAGTCAAAACAAAATACACTATACTGATGGGCGACTTCAATGCCAGGGTAGGCAAGAAGCAGGCTGGAGACAAGTCAGTGGGGGAATATGGCATAGGCTCTAGGAATAGCAGAGGAGAATTATTAGTAGAGTTTGCAGAACAGAATAATATGCGGATAATGAACACCTTTTTCCGCAAGCGGGTTAGTCGAAAGTGGACGTGGAGGAGCCCGAATAGTGAGACTAGAAATGAAATCGACTTCATACTCTGCGCGAACCCTGGCATCATACAAGATGTAGACGTACTCGGCAAGGTACGCTGCAGTGACCATAGGATGGTAAGAACTCGAATTAGCGTAAACTTGAGGAGGGAACGGAAGAAAGTGGTACACAAGAAGCCAATCAATGAGTTAGCGGTAAGAGGGAAATTAGAGGAATTCCGGATCAAGCTACAGAACAGGTACTCGGCTTTAACTCAGGAAGAGGACCTTAGTGTTGCAGCAATGAACGACAATCTCATGGGCATCATTAAGGAGTGCGCAATAGAAGTCGGTGGTAACGCCGTTATACAGGAAACCAGTAAGCTATCGCAGGAGACGAAAGATCTGATCAAGAAACGCCAATGTATGAAAGCCTCTAACCCTACAGCTAGAATAGAACTGGCAGAACTTTCTAGGTTAATCAACAAGCGTAAGACAGCGGACATCAGAAACTATAATATGGATAGAATTGAACAGGCTCTCAGGAACGGAGGAAGCCTAAAAACAGTGAAGAAGAAACTAGGAATAGGCAAGAATCAGATGTGTGCGTTAAGAGACAAAGCCGGCAATATCGTTACTAATATGGATGAGATAGTTCAAGTGGCTGAGGAGTTCTATAGAGATTTATACAGTACCAGTGGCACCCACGACGATAGTGGAAGAGAGAATAGCCTAGAGGAATTCGAAATCCCACAGGTAACGCCAGAAGAAGTAAAGAAAGCCTTAGGAGCTATGCAAAGGGGGAAGGCAGCTGGGGAGGATCAGGTAACAGCAGATTTGTTGAAGGATGGTGGTCAAATTGTTCTAGAGAAACTGGCCACCCTGTATACGCAATGCCTCATAACCTCGAGCGTACCGGAATCTTGGAAGAACGCTAACATAATCGTAATCCATAAGAAAGGGGACGCCAAAGACTTGAAAAATTATAGACCGATCAGCTTACTGTCCGTTGCCTACAAAGTATTTTCTAAGGTAATCGCAAATAGAATCAGGAACACCTTAGACTTCTGTCAACCAAAGGACCAGGCAGGATTCCGTAAAGGCTACTCAACAATAGACCATATTCACACTGTCAATCAAGTGATAGAGAAATGTGCAGAATATAACCAACCCTTATATATAGCTTTCATTGATTACGAGAAAGCGTTTGATTCAGTCGAAACCTCAGCAGTCATGGAGGCATTACGGAATCAGGGTGTAGATGAGCCATATGTAAAAATACTGGAAGATATATATAGCGGCTCCACAGCCACCGTAGTCCTCCACAAAGAAAGCAACAAAATCCCTATAAAGAAAGGCGTCAGACAGGGAGATACGATATCTCCAATGCTATTCACAGCATGTTTACAGGAGGTATTCAGAGGCCTGGAGTGGGAAGAATTGGGGATAAAAGTTGATGGAGAATACCTTAGCAACTTGCGATTCGCTGATGATATTGCCTTGCTTAGTAACTCAGGAGACCAATTGCAATGCATGCTCACTGACCTGGAGAGGCAAAGCAGAAGGGTGGGTCTGAAAATTAATCTGCAGAAAACTAAAGTATTGTTTAACAGTCTCGGAAGAGAACAGCAGTTTACGATAGGTAGCGAAGCACTGGAAGTATAAGGGAATACATCTACTTAGGGCAGGTAGTAACCACGGATCCGGATCATGAGACTGAAATAACCAGAAGAATAAGAATGGGCTGGGGTGCGTTTGGCAGGCATTCTCAAATCATGAACAGCAGGTTGCCACTATCCCTCAAAAGGAACGTGTATAACAGCTGTGTGTTACCAGTACTCACATATGGGGCAGAAACCTGGAGGCTTACGAAAAGGGTTCTGCTGAAATTGAGGACGACGCAACGAGCTATGGAAAGAAGAATGATGGGTGTAACGTTAAGGGATAAGAAAAGAGCAGATTGGGTGAGGCAACAAACGCGGGTAAACGACATCTTAGTTGAAATCAAGAAAAAGAAATGGGCATGGGCAGGACATGTAATGAGGAGGGAAGATAACCGATGGTCATTAAGGGTTACGGACTGGATTCCAAGGGAAGGGAAGCGTAGCAGGGGGAGGCAGAAAGTTAGGTGGGCGGATGAAATTAAGACGTTTGCAGGGACAACATGGCCACAATTAGTACATGACCGGGGTAGTTGGAGAAGTATGGGACAGGCCTTTGCCCTGCAGTGGGCGTAACTAAGCTGATGAGATGATGATGATGATGAGGCAGCCGCACTTCGACGGGGCGGAAAAAAAAGCGCTTGTGCACTTTGATTTAGGGACACGTTAAAAAACATCCGGATGTCAAAACTAATCCGGAGTCCGCCACTACGGCCTGCCTGATAATCCCATTGTAGTTTTGGCACGTACCAGCCCCATAATCCAAGTTTAATGCATCTGTCACGATGCGATGTGCCATGTGGGGCAATGACAATGCTCAAGCCTCTCAGAGGCCATGAAAGATGGCGCGTAACAACGCCTCAAGCAAACACCTCTCCCTTAGTGGTTTGTGAACCACGCAGACAAACAGCTGTGGCGCACTCAAGATAACGGTTAGCATCAACTCACCACTCTCTTGTTGGACAAAACGTTGAAGAAATTAGGTATTCGCGGTCAACATTACCGCTAATTATAGTTAATAAAAGCAAACAGCACAGAAACCTTCGCTAACATCGATTCCCACAGTGCGTGGGATCAGCATAATCTGCGAATACACGCAAAATGTCTCGAGCGGCCGCTCGCGCGGCAATTTTGCGTGCATTTGGGGGCTTCCTTCAGGCTCGGAAAAACACTTTTATGTAGCACGTATTGAGCAACAGAAAGCTGTAGCGGTAGTTTTTCATGTCGCTCTACAATTTTCTCATTGACAATTTTCATCGAATTATAATAATTGAGAATTTAATTGATTAATATTAATTACATAATTAGGTGAAATGAAAAGATAATTTGAGCATTTCCAAGCGACGGCAAACAACATTACCTTCGTTCTGTCCGGGTACGTAGCATTCGCATATTTTTGTGCACGTTAAAGAACCCCAGGTGGTCGAAATTTCCGGAGTCCTCCACTACGGCGTGCCTCATGATCAGAATGTGGTTTTGGCACATAAAACCCCACAATTTAATTTCTTTAGCATTCGCATATTTGTAAGCTATGGCTAAAGTTAGCTGGGAGACCCTGTATATATGTATGAACAATGATAGCATGGCCGGTTCATTGAGTGGTTTCTTTGCTCGACGTTTCGGCCGGAGGCGAGGCCTTCATTAAGAGCGTGCATGTGACGTCGCATGAGCGTTCTGCTTATACAGTCTTCGCCGCCCGACGCTAAAGGTGTATAAGCAGCGCCCTCATGTAACCTCCTATGCACGCTCTTGATATATGCTGGTCCTCCGGCCGAAACGTAGAGTAGCGAAACCGCTGTCTAATATGTAGGGAACAATGACCTGTTGGCTTCGACACTATACATAATTGTGTTTAGATATTACTTTAATTGCAATAACAATTATATGGGCTCTTCAGGCGTATTTCTGACGTCGCAGTCGGTGTCCCCGTCGCAGTGATCTGTATAAAGTGAGGTCCGATGAGATGAACCGTCGTGTGGTTCATTTTCGCCGTCATGTCACAGAAAGGAATATCAACATTTTTTTTTCACCTGCGCCTAAGCACCCGTGTCAAGAAAGCAAAGTACGTTCTTATTTATTTATTTTTTTGCTTTGGGCTTTTATTCGCGAGGACACTTTGAGTCACTTCAATGTTCTCGTTCTCGCTACCCGCGGGCTGCCAGAGCGCATGCGTTTTTCTCGTGTTGCCCCGACCACCGCGCGGGCGTTTTCGTCTGGACGAGTGGATTTTCGTCTGGCCGAGTGTCGGACGCTTTCAGGCTACGAGTGAAAGAAAGAATGGTCGCTTGCCGCCATTACTGTGGGGACTCGACGGATTGCATCGCGTTGGCGTGAGCGCAACTTTTCCGGAAAGACTTGTCTCGCCGGTGTGTAGAATACCGTGCAGGATGCCTATGAATCTCTGTGGGCCAAGCGTCTCACGTTTTCTTCGATATTCTTTCGGTAGCCACATTAGGTGCCCAAAGTATAGGCATTCGATTGTGGCCTACATGCCTTCCTTTGCGTTTTTTTTTATTTCGGTGCTCCGGCACCACAAAAGAAAGACATTGTTGCGACGCAGCAAATTGCAGCATGGTGAAAGTGTATTGGGCCGCCGTACGCTTCAGTTGCCGGATACACTTATATTATTGTGATGGCAATTCGATGGTCACTCCAGGCGCATTCCTGCCATCGTCCTCACGTTCCGTAAAATCCAAGGGCGATAAGATCGTGAACGCGCGCCGCATGCTGCATGTGCGGAAACGGTGAGTCAACGATGGTGGCTCCGTCTTGTGTGGGCAACGAAGAAAAGCAGGGAGAACGCGCGCCGCCTTCGGTCGCGCGCGATACACCGGGGCGACTGGAGGGAGGGGATGACGGCCTTAGGATTCTGTGATCTGTGACTCTCCAACATATTTATGTTCGTTATTTGACGTATCATATAGACGAGGGAACCTAAAGTTTGCCCGCATGGCACCAGGGCCGAATGCTCCCCTAGCGGACCGATGGAAGCTTCGAAGGTCGCAGCTGCGCTAGCGCGCGGCCGTGTTCTGTACGGCGGGAGTGCCCGTGCGCGTGGTTTTTGCGATGGCGAGTGCGGCCTCATCAGCCAGGAAATGTGGCACGCAATACTGCTGTGTTGTTGATTGCCACAGCAGCCTCGAAAACACGAAAGGTCGAACGCCACCCGTGAAGTTCTACAGATTTCTGGGGAAGCGGTACCAGAAGGACATTCGACAAGCATGGATAACTGCAGTGCGCCGAGTCAAGTAAGCGTCATACTTTCGCATTCGCGTGCAATATCACGGCCGCTCGATGAAAATGGAATAGTAATATGCCTGTTTTTGGCGCACGGCCATTTGTTTAGTCGTGTCGCGTAGTTGAATTCTGGTGACATCCGCCGTTTGTGAGCGCTAAATGCATGCGTGTTGCGCCACTAAGCTCGACGACACGAGCTCCATTCCCTGTCCTGGCGGCCGCAGTTCGATAGGGGCGAAATGCAAGAACACCCTTGTTACCGTGTGCTTTGATTTTCGTCCACGTTAAAGAACCCGCGGAGGTTAAAATTATTCCTGAGACTCCCCATTACAGCGTGCCTCATAACAATTTCGTGGTTTTGGCATGGTTTTGGCACTTAAAAGCCCCAAATTTATTTGATTGCACTGTGCTTTCCCTTGCGATCGGCAAGGACGAGCTCAGGAGAATTATTTGCCTTTTCCAAACACTGCAACCTAAATTACTAGCTGTGCAGGTAACGAAAGGGGCCGCGCGCTACTTTTGTGTGGTAGCAGCATGTATCTAATGCAAGCCGCGGTCGTCGCGCGCGTCGGTAAGCGGCAGATCGGAAAGCAGCCGCCAAGACGTGCGCGTTATGTTTGTTGTTTGGCCATGCCTTCGAAGTTAACAATATCTATAGGCATGCTTTAAATTAATTACCACCTTCCACATCCTTCCTGATTCACTCTTTCTGCCAAAAATCTTCGTTTTCTGTAGTAGCCGGCCTTCGGCGCGAGCTTACTTCAGTTGTTCGCCCGACGAGGAACGATATTTTCTTTGTTGAGGCATGTATCGCTAATGCTTGCGCTCGCGCTGCTGGCCCCAAGTTAATACCTGGCTAACGTGGTCTCGGTTCATTCGCGGTGCAGTCTGTACGAGCTATTTCTCATGAGCAGTGAAAAGATACCTTACTCACTAATGCAATGAGTTGCAATGACTCCAACATCTGCATTGAAGAAGGCGTGATGTACAATAAATATTTATTGCTGCATGATATAAGGCAATATGCGCCTATGTAGTACTTAAATTTTTAATTTTGAGCAGATGTGTGCTTTGGCTGTTGTGCTCTAGGATTTTGTGTACTCTGGGAAGAAAACTGCTTCAGTGTTCTGATGAAGCAGCGAACTGAACAGGGCAAGGCGGACACATACAAGAATACATGACACTCGCCGTGTTTGTACCACTCGCTTTGTACTGGTCAGTGCGCCGCTTCACCAACACGGTATGATTATTGATCACCAACTGGCCCAACTTTACACATTACTGTGTTAGCTTTAGAATAATGCAGTTCTCTTCGTGCCATGCAGTGATGTTATGTGACAAGAAATAGGCAGCACAGGTTACAGGCATCTGCGAATCACCATATATTAAACGCTTGTACAGTTTGCCGAAAACAATAAAGGGCTTGGTGTAGAGAAGTGAAAGCCTGAACCTAAGGCTGAGAGGGTATGAGAAGGAGCTACAAGCTAGGCCACGTTGTTGGAGATGGGAAGAGAGTACTTCTCGTTAGTACAGTGCCATGCTTATTGGCACCTAATGCATGTGTTCTTTCTGTGCCAGCAGTGCTGATGACACTCCCTGGGAGCCATCAAAAAGCTCGCGAATTTGCAGCACCCATTTCGTTGGCAACTGCAAGAGTGACCGAAGTCAGCATCTATCATACATCCCTATTATCTTCCCACGTGTATACAGAAGAAAGCACCAGATCGAGAGAGGGCGAAAAGGTATGAGTGGCGGTGTGCAAGTATCATAACTTGTAGTGGTAACAGTCTTGTAGAATAATTTATGCACACAATCACAGGAACGTTACCTTTTCAAACGTATTATTGGGAGTAATTTAATTCCCACAACAAATAGGCACACATACTGTCTCATTTCTGTGCGATGCAGATGGGAGCGGCGTCTAACAGACCAATGGCAATCACAGCCATTTTCTCAGCAGTCAGCACCACCGGGACATGTGCTTCCGCACTGCAGCGACAAGGCTCTTGAGCAGCAGCAAGACACATTTGAAACTGACTCCAGAACATGCCTTTCTGAAGTGACATAATCGTCAACCAGCAGCCCACTGGGTCTGCAGTCATCGAGTAGTATGACAACAGAAGTTGCTGCTGCCAGAGTGACTCATGTTGTAATTGAAATAAAAGTGGCTAAATTTCTGAACTTGGTGCATAGATCTAACGCGACATCGTATACGATCTTGTCGGACACCTGTGACACGTACTTGGCTTTCACTCTCACATCATCGACCACGATTTGTTCAACGCCGTACACGTGCGGAAGCAGATGCTCCCTTTTCGGGAGGTTGCCGCCACGAAAAAAGCTGTCGGTGTCGGCAACCTTCTTGAAACCGAACTGCTATCTTTGTATCGCTGTTGCGCAAGCAGGCGATCTGCCGCCGTCGAAAACGGAGCGCCGTGAGCACGAGCGGCGAAGAAAATCGCGGAGCAAATAAACTAAACAAAGCGAAGACTGCGCTACGGCGTGACCGCGCTGCTTGACGTTTCCAAATTGGGGGCGCTGTCAGGAGGAGCAGTAGCGCCGCCTGGACGTGGTTTTCTCGTGTATACAGTGACTCCTTTCAGAGATATGTAGATTTATTGGAGACTTATACGTATATTTAAATATCTTGTAGCGAGTTTTTGTGTATACCTGCAGTGAAATTTATTTCCAGTGACATTTCGTTGCGCTTTATCAAGCTGTAACTTCGCTTTCGTATAATCCATTGTATCTTCGCGTATCTAATGTACGAAGGCGAGTGAAATGAAACTGAGCCAACCCACTGCGCACAATTATGGTCCCGTACATTACCTTCGAGGCATGCGCGTAGCACACGGGCATCTATCATTTAGAAAAGTGACAAGCAGGTGTGAAGATAAATGCTATTTGATGCTCTCATACACTGGGTTGAAGATAGTTGCGTGACATAATGGACGCTCCAAAAGTTGAAAAGTGTGGTGTCGTGAGGTTTTTTACAGCTCAAGGTGTTCCCCAAAAAGAAATTTGTCGCCGTATGGCTGCCGTGTACGTTGAACATTGCATTTCATTGGCCATTGTGAAGCGTTGGATCAAACGGTTCAACGAAAGACGTGAAAGTTGCTAAGACGATCCAAGACTGCGCCATAGCCACAGTGCAATCACCCCAACAAAATTGCAAAGGTTGATGAGCTGATTAGACAACAACGGAGGATATGCATCAATGAACTGGCAGAGCGTGTGAACATCAGTCACGGTTCGGTTCCCACAATTCATGAACATCTCGATTATCAGCTCTTGTGTGCTCAATGGATACCCAAGATTGTGAACCACCACCAGAAGACGGAAAGGTTCGGCGCTGCCTTGACTCATCTGATCCCGTATCACAATGAGGGTGACGACTCCTTGTCTGCAATTGTCACCGGGGGCGAATCATGGTTCCACTATTAAGAGCCTCAAACACGACGGCAATGCTTACTGTGGAAACATTCAAATTCACCACCCGCAAAGAAGGCGAAGGCCGTCATTTCCGCCGGGTCTTGTAAACTTCCTTTTTTTTGATCGTAAGGGGCCCTTACTAATCGAATATGCTAAACCTGGAGAGACTATCAATTGTTTCCGATATTGTGAACGCCATATCGGCTGGGTGTCACAATCAAAAACCAACAAAGAGGAAAATTAAGGAATGCGGTCATCTTGCTCCACGACAATACCCATCCCCGCGTCGTTGATGTGGTTAACACAAAACTGGTAAAGTTCAAGTGCGAAATGCTGGTACATCCGCCACACAGCCCAGACCTGTCACCTTGCGACTTTCACAATTTAGGGCAATTGGAAAAATAACTAAAGGGAGCCAGATTCACTTCGGACGATGACGTTAAAAAGTCAGTTACAGAGCTTTTGAAGCAGCAACACAAGGAGCTTTATAAGACGGGAATCACGCGACAAGTTAGTCAGTGCGAAAATTTCTGAATGCTCATGGAGACTACCTTTAAATAATGTACCCCATTTTTCATATATTCGCATTGGCTCACTTTCATCTGACTAGCCCTCATATATTTTGCAGAACTGCTTTTTATATGTGCTCTCTGTTGCGACTGTATTTTCGGCGCAATTACTCACAATACACGACCGGTGACCGCTCTTCCTGCGCAATACGTTGGCACGATAGACAGGGTCATTGAGATTTTTCCCTGGCCGTTGCGAACGTACGTGAATGTAAACACGGTTCTTGAATGACAAAGTTTCATTAATATATTTGTCCTCAACTTCTTCATTTCACGGCCTTTACATTTTTCATATTAGCGGCATGAACTTCCTTGCTGGTTTAGACTTAATGTAGTTCTGAAGTTCATGTGATATTTTCTTTAATTATTAAATAGACAAAAACATGGCAGCATTGGGCACAATAATTTTTGGGACATACGAGTCTATTCTTTTATGAAAAAATACATATTTTACTTGTCTTGAGAGTGCGTAGCGTTCAAAAATTCGTTTGCAGCATCTTTGGCAATGGCATTGCAGTTATTATTCATGCATTTGATCCCTCGAAAAATTCTATAAGGAGGAGGCCCAGCTGCAATGTGAGCTTTTAAGGGGAAACCTCTCAAGGCACATGGTGAAGTCATCACACCGTATGAAAACAGATTAAAGACAAATTGAACAGTGAAAAAGAATTGATAGTGACAGTTAGTGAATGATAAGGTTATAATAGAGATTGCTAGAGGTTAATGATGACTAGTAATGACTATAATGACTACTAATCACATGTAATGACTACTTGTAACGACGGCTTGTAACGACCACAACTGATTACAAATGACTAAAAATGCTTACTATTGAGCAGTATTGACTAATTATGACAGAAATGACTATGAAATGGCCAATATATCTAACGACAACTTGTAACGACTAAAATTCATTAGAAATGACTAAAGATGCTTAGTAATGACCAGTAATGACTAATGATCACTGAAATGGCTTGTAATGACTACTAATGACTACGAAATGACCAATATGTCTAAGGACGAATTGTAACGACTACGATTAGAAATGACTAAATATGCTTAGTAATGACCAGTAGTGACAAATCATGACTGAAATGACTTCTAATGACTACTGATGACTAGGATATGACGGCGATGTCTAACGACTGCTTGTAATCACCAAAATTGATTACAAATGACTAAAATGTTTAGTAGTGAGCAGTGCTGACTAATAAAGGCTGAAATGACTTGTAATGACAAGTAATATGTCTAACGACAACTTGTAACGACTACAATTCTTTAGAAATTACTAAAAATTGTTAGTAATGACCACTAATAACGAAATGACTTGTAATCGCTACTAATGACTATGATATTGTCCCGTAGCAGTGGCAGCGAAGAAGGAATCAAAACTGTGATTAACGAAACTAGCGTTTTATTGGACAAACTTGTGCCCTCAAAAGAAGGCTGCACCCAAAGAGCAACGATAGCGGCGAACACACTCGGCGATCGTCGAAATTCTGATCAGCGGGCGAAGCTAGGCGTCGGCTTTTGTACATCAGTCGTCCACTCTTCTAGACTAATCGCTGCGACCCGCTTGTCTTCTACAAAGTTCTACACCATTCGCGTCACACGATGAAATCAGATAACACAACGTTCGGCAAAAACAGACAGCGGATACAACCATCGATAACTTTCGAGAAACTTCCGATACATGCAGGCGCGTCATGCGCTGTGCGATAACATTTGTTAGGCAGTGAAACGTGGTCGCCCGATAGAAATATACAAGTACACGTGTCAATACCCCCCTCTTAAAAGGATCGACCCGATGCTCTAAACAAATGAAAGTAATAAACAAAAACACTACTAGCAGAGAAACAACAAAACAAGGATGTTCATTAGCATGCGTAAAAGGGCGTAAGACGCACCACGTGGACCACTTCAGATCGTGCGCGGCGCCGTTGCGAATGCGAAATGCTGTCCGGCACGACCTCATAGTCCAGTGCGCCAATACGTCGGATGATCTTGTAGGGTCGGAAATAGCGTTGCAATAGTTTCTCACTGAGTCCTGGTCGGCGTATCGGGGTCCAAACGGAAACACGGTCGCTGGGCTGGTACTCGACGTAGCGTCGTTGGAGATTGTAGTGTCGGCTGTCGGTACACTGCTGATTCTTGATCCGTAGGCAGGCGATCTGCCAGGCTTCTTCGGCGCGCTGAACATAGGTAGCGACATCAATATTCTCTTCGTTGGTGACGTGCGGCAGCATGGCGTCGAGAGCCGTCGTCGGGTTCCGGCCGTGAACCAGCTTGAACGGCGTGATCTGTGTTGTTTGTTGCACCGCCGTGTTTTAAGCAAAGGTTACGCACGGCAGAACAGCGTCCCATGTCTTGTTCTCGACGTCGACGTGCATTGCTAGCATGTCGGCGAGAGTCTTATTCAGGCGCTCCGTCAGACCATTCGTGTGTTGGTGGTAGGCAGTTCTCCACCTGTGCCTTGTCTGACTGTACTGCAGAATGGCTTGGGTGAGCTCCGCTGTAAAGGCCGTTCCTCTGTCGGTGATGAGGACTTCTGGGGCGCCATGCAGCAGCAGGATGTTCTCGACGAAGAATTTCGCCACTTGGCCTGCGCTACCTGTCGGCAGAGCTTTCGTTTCAGCGAAACGGGTGAGGTAGTCCGTCGCCACGACTATCTACTCATTTCCGGTTGTTGACGTCGGAAAGGATCCCAACAAGTCCATGCCGATCTGCTGAAATGGTCGGCTAGGAGGCTCGATAGGCTTTACTAATCCCGCTGGCCTTGTGAGTGGTGTCTTGCGTGGCTGACAGTCTCGGCATGTCTTGACGTAACGGGAAATGTCGGTGATCAGGCGCGGCCAGTAATACCTTTCCTGTATCTTCGATAGTGTCCGGGAGAATCCTAGGTGCCCAGCGGTCGGATCGTCATGGAGGGCGTACAGTACTTCTGGACGCAGCGCTGAGGGAACGACAAGAAGGCAGTTGGCGTGGACAGGGGAGAAGTTCTTTAATAGTAGGTTGTTTTGAAGCGAGAACGAAGGCAATCCTCGCTTAAATGCCCTAGGGACAACGTCAGTGTGCCCTTCCAAATACTCGACGAGGCCTTTTAGCTCCGGGTCTGCTCGTTGCTGTTCAGCGAAGTCTTCCGCGCTTATTATTGCAAGGAACGCGTCGTCATCTTCGTAATCTTGCGGCGGCGAGTCAATGGGGGCGCGTGATAGGCAATCGGCAACAGAGTGTTTCCGTGCGGACTTGTCAGTTACAGTAATGTCGTATTCTTGTAGTGTGAGGCTCCACCGCGTCAGTCATCCTGAAGGATCCTATAAATTCGCTAGCCAACACAACGCGTGATGGTCGCTGACGACTTTGAATGGCCTACCATATAGGTAAGGGCGGAATTTTGCTGTAGCCCAAACGATGGCGAGGCATTCGTTTTCTGTCGTAGAATAATTGCCTTCCGCCTTTGACAGCGACCGGCCAGCGTAAGCTATCACCCGTTCAAGTCCGTATTTCCTCTAGACTAGGACGGCACGGAGGCCTAGGCTACTGGCGTCAGTGTGGATTTTGGTATCGGCGTCCTCGTCGAAGTGCGCAAGTACCAGCGGCGACTTGATCCGTTGTATGAGTACTTAAAATGCGTCGGCCTGCGGCGTTTCCCACTTGAACTCGACGTCAGATTTCGTTAGATGTGTCAGCGGCTCAGGAATGCGTGAAAAGTCCTTGACAAAGCGCCTGTAGTAGGCGCACATGCCAAGGAATCTACGCACTGCCTTCTTGTCCATGGGCTGCGGAATCTTTGCAATGGCACCTGTCTTCTGCGGGTCGTAGCTGACCTAAAATTTGTTGTCGGTGTGGCCCAGGAACAGAAGCTCCTCGTAGGCGAAGTGGCACTTTTTGGGCTTCAGAGTGAGCCCTGACGACTTGATGGCCTCTAGTACTGTGGCAAGCCGCCTAAGGTGATAGTCGAAATTTTCGGTGAAGACAACGACGTCATCCAAATAAAGAAGACAGGTACGCCACTTCAACCCTGCTAAAACCATGTCCATGACGCGCTGGAACGTTGCAGGCCCCGAGCACAGTACGAATGGCATGACTATGAACTTGTAAAGGCCCTCTCGCGCGATGAAGGCGGTCTTTTCGCGACCTCTCGTCCACTTCTATTTGCCAGTAGCCAGATTTGATGTCATCGATGAGAAGTATTTAGCGTTGCAGAGCCGATCCAATGCATCGTCTATCCGTGGGAGGGGGTATACGTCCTTCGTAGTGATCTTGTTCAGGCGAGGATAATCGACGCAGAAACGTAGGGTTCTGTCCTTTTGCTTCACTAAAACAACAGGAGACGCCCAGGGGCTTTTCCACGGCTGGATGGTGTCGTCGCGCAGCATTTCGTCGACTTATTGTATTATAGCTTCGCGTTCTCGCGTCGAAACTCGGTAAGGGCTGTGGCGGAGTGGTCGAGCGCACTCTTCAGCCATTATGCTATGCTTTGCGATTGGTGTTTGTCGAATCCTCGATGACGTCGAAGAGCAGTCTTTGTATCGTCGAAGCAGACTTCTGAGCAGTTGCTGCTTAATCATGCGGAGGCTTGGGTTTAAGTCGAAGTCTGATTCGGGAACTATGGTCTTCGGGGTACATGCGGCGTAATCAGAGAGAACAAACGCATTGTCGGTTTTCAGAATTTTTTCGATGTATGCGATCGTCTTGCCCTTGATGTGCTTGAACTCCTGCCTGAAATTTGTCAGCAACACTTTCGTTTTTTCTCCTTGCAATCAAGCGATTCCTCTTGCGACGCAAATTTCACGGTCGAGTAATAGATGTTGGTCACCCACAATGACGCCTTCTACGTCAGCGGGTGTTTCGGTGCTGGGGGAAATAATAATGCTGGAGCGCGGCGCGATGCTCACTTGATCTTCCAGTACACTCAAGGTGTGGTGACTACGAGAGCTCTCCGGCGGTATCGCTTGATCTTCCGACAGCGATATCAATTTCAAGTTCAGATCGATGATTGCGCCGTGTTGGTTCAGGAAGTTCATGCCGAGAATGACGTCTCGTGAACACTGTTGGAGGATAACGAAGGTGGCAGGGAAAGTCCGTTCATGAACGGTAATTCTTGCCGTGCAGATTCCAGTCGGCGTAATGAGGTGTCCTCCCGCGGTCCCTATTTGAGGGCCTTCCCATGCAGTCTTAAGTTTCTTCAACTGGGCTGAGTAATCGTCTCATCTCATCGCGGAGTAATCGGCCCCTTCGTCGACTAAGGCGGTGGCTGCGCGGCCGTCGAGAAGCACGTCGAGTTCGGTGGTTCTTTGTCTTGCGTTACAGTTAGGTCTTGGCGTCGGATCACGGCTGCGTCGTGTTGACCTGTGGCTGGTACGTCGCGCCGTCAGGTCGTCTTTCGTCGGCGTATTCTTTGCTTCCAGAATTAGTCGGGAGGGTGGCGTGTCGTTCTTATGTCGTCGAAATCGTCTCATCGGCGTCTTCGGCGGCGGCGGAGGATCTTCGTCAGTTCGACGAACGCCAACCGCACCTACATCGGCTGCTGCTTTTAGTTTTCCGGATATGGGCTCGCACAGGGGCCCCGGGCTGGGCCAGTGTATGGACGGCACTGCGGCGATAGGTAGCGGCCTGGTGATGGCGAACGGGACGGTCGTCAAGAGCTCCGTGAGTAGCGGCGAGGTAGACTGCGATATCGCGAGGTCGACAGCCGATCTTTCGTCGCGGCGCCTTAACGGCGAACCCTCGCAGTCCCATCTCCCTGTATGGGCATCGGCGGTAGACGTGACCCACTTCTCCGCAACGGTAACAGAGCGGGCGGTGGTCAGGGGAGCGCCAGACGTCTGTCTTCCTTGGGTCGCTTCGCTGGACGACGGGTGGGCGAGCTGGCGGCGGCGGTCGACGGCGGAAGTCCGTCGTTACAGCGGTCTGGCGCGGGCGCGGAGTGTGACTTTGACGGCGGGCGACGGCGACGTAGGTAATCGCTCCAGGATGGGCCTGTGGCGATTTGGGCTGGCCTTTGGGAAGTTCCAGTGACCGCTGGATTTCTTCTTTCACGACGTTCGCGATCGACGCAACCTGATGCTCAAATCTTGGGAACATCCTCTGAAGTTCCTCTTGCACAACCGCTCTAATAGTCTCGCGTAGGTCGTCGGTGGTTAATGATCGAACTTCGGCGTAGTTTGCTGGGCTTGCGCGGCGGTTGAATTACCGCTTCCACATTTCCAGAGTTTTCTCGATGATCGTGGCCTCGTGAAGAAACTCTTCGACGGTTTTCACTGGATTTCGTATCATTTCGGCGAAAAGTTCTTGCTTGACACCACGCATGAGTAGGCGAAGCTTTTTCTCCTCGGACATTTCGGGGTCGGCGTGGCGGAACAGGCGTGTCATCTCCTCGGTGAAGATCGCTATGTTTTGTTTCGGTAGGTGTACTCGGGCTTCTAGCACAGTTTCGGCCCTTTCCTTACGCGGGACGCTCGTAAAGGTCCTCAGGAAGGCGCTACGGAACAGGTCTGACGTTGTCAGGGTCGACTCCCGGTTCTCAAACCACGTCCTGCCGGCGTCTTCTAAGGCGAAGTGCAAATGCCGTAGCTTGTCGTCGGAATCACAGTTGTTGAAAGTCGCGATTTTTTCATAGGACTCGAGCCAGGTTTCTGGATCTTCAGACGATCCATGAAAAGTTGATTGGTCTCGAGGCTGTTGCAGCAGAATGGGGGACGCTTGGGCATGCATTGAGCTTTCTGACTTGGCCTTGATCCCTCTGGTCTTCTCGGCAAGAGGTCCGTATTCCGGTCGCAATCCTTGCTGCCAACGGCTTCCTCGCTGGTCCTTGGCGACGTTGGTGTTGTCTTCGCGTTTCGGGCGTGGATCGCGGCTTTGCGGGGGCGTTCGGTACATGAACGCACTAGCACCTCCACCAGATGTCACGTAGTAGACAGTGAAGAAGTCAGCAAAACTGTTGTTAACGAAACTAGCGCTTATTGGGCGAACTTGTGCCCTCAAACGCAGGCTACACTCAAAGAACAACGATAGCGGCGAACACACTCGGCGATCGTCGAAAATCTGATCAGCGGGTCAAGGCCGTCGGCTTTTATGCACCAGTCGTTGAATGTTCCAGACTAAATGCTGGGACCCAAGTGTCTTCCACAAAGTTCTACACCATTCGCGTCACGCGATGAAATCAGATAACACAAGGGTCGGTAAAAACAGACAGCGGATAGAACCATCGATAACTTTCGAGAAACTTCCGATACATGCAGGCACGTCGTGCACTGTGCGATAACATTTGTTAGGCGGTGAAACGTCGTCGCCTGATAGAGATATACAAGTACACGTGTCAATATGACCAACATGTCTAACGGCGGTATGTAATGACCACAATGGATTACAAATTACTAAATATGCATAGTAGTCAGCAGTAAAGACTCAAAGAAAGAAGAGAAAGATAAGAATCAAAGTGAAAGAGGCGAATGATAACAGGAGGAAGAGCAGGCTTTCTCCGTTCACCTCTCATAAGAGATCGTCAGAAATCCTGCAAGTTTTTTCACTACATGTACCACGCGGTTTTCTCAAAAATAATAATATCTTGCTTCCTAAATTCGACACTAACTGCGGTAAATTGACAGCGTTCTTTTCTGCAATTTCGTTTTGGAATTCACTGTCATCAAATATTAACTCATGCCCTTCACTGCACTGTTTTCTGTGGCTTCTAAAACAGTTTTTACTAACATACCTTACGTGATTAATATACATTTGTATATGTATGTATGTATGTATGTATGTATGTATGTATGTATGTATGTATGTATGTATGTATGTATGTATGTATGTATGTATGTGTCTGTGTGTGATTGAGTGTGTGTACACATTCATTATTGAGTAGCTATGTTTCATTGTTTTTCTCGGTTTATGTTGCTAGATTATTAGCCGTTTATAAATTTATTTTGTTGCATTCCTGGATTGCGCACTGTTGACGTTATATAATCATTACATTCCTATTCAATTGATGTAATGTGCGTACTTTCATGTGTATTTCAATATAGAATTATTCTGGCTCATTTTTGTGTAATCTTCAATTGCCAGATGTTTGAATGATTATTTCTAATATGTTGATTTATATATGTGATTTAATATGTTGAATATGATGTTCTTACCTTTGTTGCTAATCGTACATTGTACATTTCTATACATGTTACAGCAGGTCCCCCTGACAGTTCTTACTTTGGGACCTCCTTCTGTATTACATTTCATTTGTAATTGTTATAATGCCTACTATTAAATTGATTGATTGACTGAAGATACGGCGCACGCACAGACAGCCGCGCCGTAAACAGCAGCCGCCACACGCCCCCCTCCAGGCCTCAGCTCCATGCCCCCCGCGCGACAGGAGACGCGCTTCCGCCCCGCCTTCCTCCCTCACGCACGCGATTGAGCCGCGTTCGCCGGTTCACCCGCGCACGCTTCCACTCGCACGTGCAGCATAGACGCGCGCCGATGATTTGATTGCCCTTGTACTTTATGGAACTTTACGGCGACGAGTAGAAATGCGCCGCAAGTGTCCATGTGATCGCTATCGCAATAAAAAGTGGCGAGATCGAAAAGGCGGGAAGAGAAACGCGGAGAAGGGGGTGCAGCGCAACCATGAGGCGGAAAGCGGAGGAGGGTATGGCGAAAGGGTGAGGACGAAAGCGGAGTTCCGGCGGCGACCAGGCATGCGGCCAACACAGAAACGAAGCGCTGGCGTGCGCTACATCGTCTCCGTGTTCACGCTTTCTTTCTGAACAATGAGCGACGCAATCGGTGGAAATGCTTCGTCTGCCACTGCTGCTAAACGAGCTGCCCGAGCGGAGGCTCAGCGCAGCCGCCAAGAGCACCTTGTCCTTCAGAATACAATTCTTTGCCGTAATATATCGCCAATTCAAAACACCTAAGCAGCTGCGCTCAGAATTTGCAGGGAGTATCGTAATCTTCACTGATTTTTTTTTTGCAAACTGCCAACAGGCGCAAAGAGATCGCAGTTTCGCCCGGAAGGCGAAGCACCGATTGCGAGAAAAATTGGTAGACAGCTATACGAAGTTAGGATAGTAGCGTTATCGGCCGCATAAACTTGTAAACATTCGCTTACTAAATAAATCAACAATGATATAATGTGCAAGCGCGACTGAACGAGGACGTAGAAAGAAACAGACATACAGAGACAGCATTGTCTCCGTGTGTAGGTTTCTTTCTATGTCTTCGTTCAGTCGCGCTTACACATTCTATCATGGATTCAAACCAACTAGCACGCCTCCGTGTTTTAACTAAATTAACAAGCACGGTGTCACGCGCGCACGGGTAAACATGAACACATCAAGCTCAATGAGCGCAGAAACTCGCTGTTGCACTGCTGGAGTGAGGAACCGCGGCAGCAGCAGCAAGCGAATTGGCATTGGTGCTTGTCTCGCCTCAGCGCAAACCAAACGTCAAAAGCACAGTGCTTACAATGCTACTGGCAGTATGCGAAGTCTGAAAACATCGCAGATCGCTTTGAAGATGAGGCACGCGCGGGCGCGTACCTTGTCCACGACGTAGATTGCTTTGAAGGTACGGCACCCGTACGTGTTTTTGCAATTGCTAGTAGGTACAGTGGGGCGTATCGCTTTTCACGGCGCTCGACGTTTCTGCGTAGGCGCGAGTAAGAGCAGGTGCGAGAGAGAAAACCTCGGGGACACATGTAAACATGTGATAATTAAAGAACAGAAAACGTGACATAAATATGCGATTGCAAGAATTATTACAATAAACCAAAAGAATAACGGGGTTTACCCAAAAGCAAATCTAAATTCAAGATAAATGCAGAATAAAACAACATTTGATGGCGAACACTATAGGAAATACATGCGCGTCACGATTAAAAAAACAAATAATAATAATAAATTACCAACATATTCAGCAATGCAGCACTAGCCGTGCTTTCAAGGTATGTGTGATGCACCTGTTCAGGAGGGAGGCGTAGGAATTTCTTCGAAGTTAATAGATATCTTATCGCGGAACTTTTTGCGGATGGTTCATGAATCTTTGTGATCGGGGAGGGCATTCCACATCACTATTTACGCGCATGCTTGCTTTTATTTATCTGGTGACCGCATTTCAAAGGCAAAAAAATGTCAAATGTTATCCCACAGCACAAGACACACCTTTCTGTATCGCAAGTTCCTGGAATGCTACCGGCGGTTCTATCTGACGCTGTCGCCGAGCCATAGAGTAAAATAGTAAACGACAAGAGTGGACACTCGAGCCGTTTCGCCGGTCTCACGGCCGAGCCATAAAGCAACATAGTAAACGTCAAGAGTGGGCACTCCCGTAGGCGCCTGCGGCCGACTTTGGCTCTCAGCGCACCTAGCGAAATCGGCGAAACGCACCAGCCTCCAAGACCGTCGCGTACGCCACCGAATCTCGGAGGCCGAAATTTCAGTTTCACTTCATTCTTTTCTTTTTTGTGACCCATAACGTTGCTTAAATCGAGTGATTTCATGCAGGCGCTTGTGCCGCTGTTTATGTTGTGACGACGGGCGCGCAAAGGTGTTTCACTCACGTTAGTTTCATTTGAATTCGTATTTGCTGTTTAAACTTAGCGCAACAATCATGCCAACTGTTGAGGAAGTAGAACTTTATCGCTTATGATATTGTAAGTCTACTAAGTCACGCCAAAAGGTGTATAGTAAATAAATGCGCCATGTTCCTTAAATATAAATCAACTTGCTGCACAGTCAAGAACAAGAAAATATCCAACAACAATTTATTGCAGCAAGATTGTAAGAGGCAGATACATGAAAACGGGAAGAAACAGCGAAATGCAAGTAATGCATGTGTCACACGGTGCACTTCTAAACGCGATCAAGCTGAATCCGATTTGAATTTCTCGGTCGCGATCAGTTCTTTTGCGCAAGCTGCGCGAAGGAGCCAATAGTAGTCGAGAATTTCGATCTGGATCGGATTTGATCGCAATCGAGAGTGGTCGTGTGACACCGGTATAATGGGGAATAGTCGGAAAATATTGACGTGATGGCAATAACTTTGCACAAGCAAAACACACAGAAGACGTGTTGCAAATATCCAGACAACGAAAAAAAGAAACTGCACCTACACGCCAGCAATTAATTTGCTGAAAATGTGATTCTTTTAGAAAGTAAACAAATATGACGTTTTTTTGTACTTCTGTGAAGGAGGGTGAATTAGGGTAGCAAAATTGTTGAGTGATTGCGTGCCGAAATAAAATGGCTGCAAGAATAATTGGGCGGGCACCAACATCCTCATTTCGAATCTGTAAGCCAGTGTGTCCGTCATTGAACAGCTGCAATTAAGCATTTTGTGTTGGGGGTCTTCACCTGCTCTCTTCGAAGCCTTGCAATCGTCTTCTGATACTTGGAATTTTGCCCTTGAGTATGCATGATGTCCTTTGGCTGTACAGCGTGTTTTGAGGAAATGGTAGAGATTCCTGCAATACGTAGAAGGACAGACAGAAGGTAAGCAGTTCTGCAGGCTTCAAAGCTATTGAACGTAGACGCTACGTTCCTTCGTATAAGCAATACTGGAGCCTGCAAAGCTTTATAATGGAGATGCTGCGTCCCTTCATGTAATGCGTATTTTTTGGTTAAGGAACCACTGTTATAAATGCTAAAAAACAAGGAACTTTCTATGGTAACGACTCCATACACAATTAAAACATGAAATCACGTATATTCAGCTCAATGCAGAACAGCTAAGAACGCTCGAGCGCACATAGCCTGCTACAGAGTTTGGGAGAGAGCGCATTATTGCCATACTGCAAATATTGCACGTGTACCGCTTTAGAAATAGCTGCATTTCTTTTGCAAAAGCAGAGCACCATACTTTTTCAGCAGTCGCCGCGCGTATCATAAAGCTCTCTGGACCGAACGGCATGTGTTCATAGGCCGCATTTCTTAACCAACCATTTTATTTTATTTACTAACTTCGTCACTGTATCGAATGTGCCTCGCAGCTCGGACGCTGCCGCGTCGATGTTACGCTAGCATCACCGCTCATTGCTGCGCATAAAAAAAAAAAGAATGCGAAATGAAAGTCAGCGTAGCAAATGGGCAGCAGCTGTTCATTGCTGCAAGGCCGCCGTAACTCATTCATGCCGCTAACGGCGACATAACGAAATGCGGAAAGAATAAGGCGTTAACAACGCGCAAAAGAACTTGCTGTGGCCTTACCATGAGACGGCGACAAAGCAGACGCTGGCAGAAAAACCCAACAACGATGTTCAGGTGCATTTTACAGAAAGAACCCGGCGGCGCAGCATAGAGAAAAAGTTCAGCAAGAGCGGACAATCCCATAGAGCCCAGCGGCCGAATTGACTGTAGCTCACCAAGCGGATGGTATTAGCACCTTCCGGTTTCCGTTTTGGGCGCGCGCCTTTTGAACGCCAGATGGTACACGCCACGCAGGCTCCGCTGATCGGCGCGGTATTTATTTCGCTTCTGCTGAACCACGCGTGGCCTTGGTGAGGAATCGTTTTATTATTTAGTGAAAATGATTGCGATCGGTCTTTACAAGCCTCCACCAAATCTGTGTCACGTGCACTTTCATAAAGAAAACGCAAGACGTCTTCTCAAATGATGAAATTTTTATTTTACTCTTTATAAATGCTCATTCCGGGCTTCTTGTGCAGTCATCCAAGGTTATGGTACCAGGTAAGCAGCAGTCGTTGCCGTACGAAGCTCCACCGGATGCCATCAGCTGAAAAAGAGTAAATTACAAGCATGTATCATTTTGGTATATTGACCTAGCAGGAATATTGCGTGTAGAGGCGAAACATGCATAAGTGGTGAATGAGCGGCATTACAGATAAATTCACTTTTACGTATATTTTGTAGCAAATAGACTCCTCCCAAACAACGCCATAAAATCTTAAGAAAACATCCGATTTTCAAGCATCCCTCCCTTCCCGGGCATTATTTCCTGCACTTTAAGAGCACAAATACTCGGGTGATTGCGCGTTTTCAAAATAACTTAGCCTCAGTCGACGCGATGATACGCCAAGTACACAGAGGTCGCTACAACACAGGCTCAGCCGGATCATGTTACACGCTCGCAGAATGGCTTCTAGTCCCACTCAAGACAGATTCGTGCGTGCAAAGCCTGTTTTCAGTAGCTCAGAAGACAGAATTGTCAAGTTCTTGAGCTCCTCGGCGTTATCTTTAACGCGTCATGCAGGCGCAAGCAACACTCTCCTGTTATCACTCTCGGCAACCGCTCGTCGCGTTTTCGACAAGCGTGAGTGCCGAAATAAGGTATATGTTTCTGTAGGGCCACAAGAAGCGTCAAAAACTTGTCCCACTAAAATTCAGTACAGGCAAAGCTAACCATGGCCGGCTTGCTTTTTGCTAACAGCTTCACAACCCCAGGCGCGGCGAGCATGCCTCAAAAGTATCGCAGAAAGTTACGAAATGAATTACAATACTTTTTGGGGACAGAGAATGCGTCACGAACTTCTCCCAGTAAGATTCAGTACACGCGAAACTAACAGCGGCACACAGCCGAACTGCTTTTCGCCAACTGCGCCACTATTCTGAGCGCGGCCACTGTGCTTGAAATGCACCCCAACAAGTAGCAAAATTAGTTACAATGATGTCTGAGGTCAGAGAAAGCGCCAAAACTTGTCCCGGTAAGATTCAGAACACGCGAAACTGCGTCACACAACCGAGGTTCTTTTCGTCACAAAGCCAGCTGCGGCGAGCGTGCCCAAAAACTACCGAAATAAGTTATAATAATGCTTGAGCTCATAGAAAGCGTCGCAAAGATCTCCCAGAACGAGTAATTAACTCAAATTAACTAGGCCTCGACGGCGGAGCTGTTTTTCGATAACTGTGTCACTATATAGGTTCAATTTTGTGCAATAATCCTAAATGTGCTTGAAGTGCGTTGCAGAGTGTCAAACAAAATTCCTCACCCTGCTGTAGTGCAGTAGTGTAGCGGGGCCGTGTCGAAATGCAGAGGGAACACAAAAGAACGGCGGACCCGCCCCCTCAAAAAAACAAAAACAAAAACAAAAAAACGGGCTACATGCAAAACAGACGGGTCGCCGAGCACGCGAGCTTCACATGCGCAGCCGGCCTCGCTCGCTCCTGCGGCTTGTCTGGCGCATGACGTATACACGCGCGTCTGGCTTGCCGCTAACTTGTTACTAGGCAACGCAAGACAAGTAAGTCGCAAAGTATAAGTTCATTTACACGCAAAACTTTCTTGGTTTTAGGGAAAGAATTAAAAAAAAAACCGACTGTAAGTTCATTTCACATTATTGTTTTTCTGATGCTCGCGTCAACTAACTGATGGAGTTAACACTAGGCGCGGCGTGTTTCCTGTTGCCAGTTTTTGCCGAGTGTCCCCTCTTGTTGAATTTCTTCCTCTATGCTAAAACTTTAAACAGCTTGCATTCGAAAAAAGCGTGAATAAAAATCGAAAGCGGACTGGCCGCAAGGAACATGCTCACGAAGTCATATTACTGATGACAGTATCACAAAAGGCTAGGTGCAGTTAGGTTGCCTTGACAGGTTTGCAATGATTGAGCAACGGGCTAGTTGCTTCATTATCACAGAAAGAACAGCGCTTCAAGTTGTTAGCGCAGCATGTGTGTGGTTCCTCCTTTGCATCCCGTCTTGAAGCGCTGTTCTTTCAGTGAATTTACAGATGTTCTTTTTTCTGCGTCAGTTACGCTTTCCTAGAGCGCTTACTTGGAAAATTTTTGTTCGCATCGCTCTTACAGAAGCATGTTTAACCAAAATTACTTTGCTCGGCTGGATAACCTCGAGGACGGGCTCCACACTGCTCATTTTCTTTAGTCACCTAAGATCAATTACTGAAAACTTAATTAACCTACATTTGATAATTACGCACCAAGCTTCTCAACTTACGCTGCATCCAGAGGTTACCAATCTGAACACTTGAATGATAAAATAACGTCCCCAATACTTGTATTGGTTTAATAGCTTTGGTTGATGCAGTTAAAAGCAGCCGGCATATTGATGGTGCTGTAGGCTTCTCATAAAGCAAGTGTGAAAGCTTGGACAGGTTGTCTTGGCCCATGATCAACTTCATGAGGTTAAGCACATGTGCCCGACCGTGCACTTCTGCCTTTATAACCGGCACTCCTACATTATACAAGACGTACCTCTGCGCTACGGTACATCTCACAAGGTGTGCGAGAACATTGTGCGCGCTCCCGATTAGATTTCTGAGCGTTGGTCGCAACAGGCTCGGTCTCAGCTGGCATTATCAGAAGTAAAAACAGCTGCCTGAGTGAAAGCATTGGGTACATTTTCGGTATCTTATAACATATGGATCAGCGCGGATATGTGGGCGAGAACGAAAACTGCGGAAATATTAAGATGAGGGTCTTGTTGCATATATTTTGGCTGTCTAATGTTAAGGTCGAAAGAAAAAATTCTGGGATTTTGTTACAATTATTGGTGGCACGAAATATGAGCTCTGACAGGGTACCCGTGGTGGAACTGACCCCTGGACTAAAGGGCTACATTGAACCACGAAATGCTGGTTAGATAAATACCAGTAATCGGAAAGCGTTTCGCTCTCGATTTTGGTATGTCGGCGCCGCTGTGCAGTCTTGGAGGCCCTTTTTACCACGAGCACCATGTTACAGCTAATATTGGAAGCAACTGTACACTATTACTTTTTGGCGGGGTGAGCTTTTTTTTTTTTTGGCGTCTAAGCACTCTTCCAAAGTTATCGTTAGCTGCATGTGCTTCTAATATCCACTATGTTGACACGGATTCGGTATCGAAAGAGTGTTATCAGATTGCGCACTTGAAGGGAATACTGCCTTACAATCTCTATCACATTTGAAGACCCGAAATTGCGTTGCAATGTACGAGCATTGCAATCTGATGAACCGATGGCTTGATCCCTAGGTCAGATTCGGAGGAAGCACTATTTTGCGCGCAGCCATCTATGTTCTTTGAGTGCTATTTTCTTTTCCAGAGCAAGCTCACCTTTTGATGAGTTAACTTAGTTTTTAATTTAGGAGGCTGTAAAAGACAGCAACCTTATATTAACAAGATGTCTTAATAATAGAGAAAATTTAAATGCTTATTAGTTGGCTTTCACCTCATGGTAAGAAATTTCAATAAAGATATCCTTATGATAATTAAAAGCCTATCCGCTTGACAACGTTTGATCTGAGTTCTCCCTTTGCAAGCTGATACCGACTTGAAGGTGTTTCGTATCGTGGGCCCTTGAGATATGTACAACTGTCAAACAAAAGGTTATTCTGAATGTTTCATTTCAGGAAAGCGTGTTACCCTCCTGCCTTTCCCTCCCATTCGCAAACACGCATAAGACGTGAAGAGCGTCGTTAGTCCAAACCCAAGAGCTACCGTAACTCACCTCATCTATATCGCTGTCATTAAGGCTTAGATAAGAAATGTACATTATAAATCGACGCATCACGAATCCGAAAAGAGCTGCCCGCGACCAGCCCAGCTAGGTTTCTTTCATTTCGCACTTCGTCCTAGCGGCTCACGGAGCAGAGGACTGGGTGTGGAAGTGGCAGAGAAGGTGCTGTATACAGTCTCGTCACCCACCGGAAATTGCACGCCGCGCTGTTGGCCCTTCCTAGAAAATAGTATATGCGATGCCCAGCCATTTGCAACGCAGCAACATTGTTTTGCGATGGGAGAGTCCAGGTGAGAGACAGGCGAGTCCAGGTGAGGGTGGTTATGTAGATGAAGACACGCTATTTTCTGCAGCAATTTAGGAAAGAATGAATGAATGCCTTCATGTATTGAGAAAAAGGAGGAGCAAGCATCGGTGGAAGCACGTCTCGGCACATTGGGAAAGAAGCGAGGCACAAGGAGAGGAAAAGCTGGAGTCCGGGTGGCAGCGAAGTCGCAGTTTAGGGTCGAGAGAATTTAAGCAAGAGTTGGTGAACCAGTGGAAACCAGTATAGATGTGTGATGTGGCGAGTAAAGGATTGGAGTCACCGCCCAGCATCCGTCCTTTGCCGTAGTATAAGCACCAGCGGTTCTTTGTAACAAACGCTTACTGAAAATCAATCTTGGCAACTACTTATTCATCGCCCGTACCTCAACGCGCATTACTTAGTGGCAGGGTCTGTGGATAACAATTACATTGTCGAGACAAGTTACGACCATACCGTGACGCTTGCGGTTACGGTTGCCATACTGGTGACTCTTGCTATTGCGGGAATACTATAAAGATCGGTTTACTGCACAAGCTAGAGAACAGACAGTTTATAACAGCGTTTCTAGCCTTACATACGCTCAACGCAAGCACCATTGCAGCATGTTACGGTGTGCGTCTCTTCAAGACACAGACCCGGACACAGAGATAAGAAGACAGGCTGCCCTATTTGGCCTCGTGCCAAACATATCCATGCCAACAATATATGAGCAACCATGCGGTCGTTTTTATTCAAGGAGGTTATAAGCATAAACTTCTCGAGTGCCAGTCCCAGCCGTCGCCTACGGGAGCGCGTGAAGCCGCCGGCTACCACATTTATAGAGGAGCGCGGCTGTCGTGCGTGCCCGCGCAATGCGGTCCCTGCGCTAGCGGTTCTGCGATGAAAAATAAAATTAAATATCTTTAAGAAGTATATCAGTCTGCCGTTGTGTGTCGCTGTTGTCGAAAGAAAGAAATGTGTCATGGTGGCGGGTGCCTTGTGTTCTGTTTATAAGTTGTGAGAACTTTTCTGTCTTATCATTCAGTAATCTGCTGCGTGCATCGGCAGTCTGATGCCCTTTCGTCGATACGTGGGGTCGGACCGCATTGGCAGCGATACGAAGCCTAAATATAGCATCCTTATGACATTTCTTAAAAAATCACTATCTATGTAAATGAGCGTTCAAGTCCCTAACGATGAAGCTGTTGCTGCTTTAAAGTTAGGAATGAGCATTTTTGGTTTAAACCTAGAAAGCAAGGGAAAAAAAAATACTACCGTAGGTCTCATTTTGGTACGACGTTGCAGTTTTATCTCAAACGACTAGGTGAAAGAAAATTTACAATAAAGCTAAGTTGATGATCTGCGCGCAACCGCAAGGCTACATGTGCTCCGATCAGAGTGGCCTGCCTAAGTTAAGGTCATGTGTCAGGCACAAGCAATCTTTACCATTTTTTTTCTCGTTTCTGTGTCTGTTCTCCCTGCATCTGGAACGAAAAGGAGAAGTGGGAAGGGAGATAACCAGAAAGTGGTGGGGAAAGGGGGTATACAGTAATGATTAGCGTTCCCAGCTGCCAAATGCAGAATTCTGTGAATACATGGGCTCGAATCCCGGTGGTTTGTTTGTGAAGACAGCTGTCTGTGCTCTCGGGTGACTGCGAAGCTCAGAATGAGGCGGCAGCCTGACGACAACGGTCGGCGTCAGCGTAACAAAATGAGCGGGCGTGCAAGGTCACACCTGAAGCCGAAAGTACATTCAGAGGAAATACAGTATGCTCCGGTCGACAAACAAGTGCTGAATAACGAACGATGTTGTTCAGCGAGGCTGTAGACCGATAATGTCACCAAAGACAGGGCCACACTCCTATCCCGGTGATCAGAGGAAATGTACGTCGACAGCATGTCAACTAGCGTGTAACATGATACTTCATTAAGGTCAATGCGTGTTTGTGTTGCGTCCAGCAGGAGCGAGTAGTGTAAGGGATGAAAGTGGGAGGGGGGGGGGAGAGATAGCGCTGGAGGCGAAGTCTGCGAAACGTACTTGAGGATAGCGATATCGAACGTCGACGCCGTGTTGAAAAAGCCTGCGACTTCGGTTGCTCAGGTCGCCAGAAAGGCTTGAGTGGTAGCATAGCGCTGGGCGTATTTGGTAACCACAGCGATAAACACACACCTTGCGGAAGTAAACAGAGAAAAGGGACCTAGTGAGTATGCCGGACTTTTTGAGCTCTGGCATAGTTTGAAAAATTAATGTGGCGAAGTATGAAACATACGACACACGAAATAGTATATGCCAGCCGAAATGAATCAGCGTGGTCATGCATGTGCGACAGGCCATGGTGGCCTGCCACCAGGACATCATGGAGTTGCGGCGAAGAGAGTTTACATTGGGTGCTTGAGAATAAAAACAAGCACATCAGAGACTTCCGGGGGATGTCTCTACGGTAGAAGAGCACATCCTCACACCCCCCCCCCCCCCCCCCAAATGAAACACAAAAGTGAGCTTGCGAATAGGGGCATCATAAGAGCGAGCACTACATACACTGATGAAATCATACATTCGCAGTCAGCATTACCGCCAATTAACGTCAATCAAAACAAACAACACTGAAAGCGTCGCTTACTTCGATTCGCACAGTGCTTGGGATTCGCATAATTTTTTTAGACTATAAACTTATATGCTTTAGAATGGCGTTCATAATTGCAATATTTTCATTCGCAGTGAGCAAAAGTGGCTGTCGTGTCCATAGTAGAATTGATATAAACGGCTGCAATCCCATGGCCATTGCATCGTTGCCAACTTCCGGGGAATCGTAGTCGTCAAAATGGGATACAAGTGACAGGGAAATCAGGAAGTTGAACGGCAGGAAGGCAGAAGCTAGCACAATACCTCAGGAAAATAAAATAACTTTTTGAGCAGCGTGGTCAGGGGGCTGTGCTATGGTTTCAACGCCTATTAAAAATCCTCCAAAATGTGAATTAGTATTGTTTGTTTTGAAAACATATATACAATTAACCGGAAAGGGAAAGTGAGGAGCCGGCTGGCAACTGCCGCCGAAAGGGGCACAACGCCTCCCTACTCTTCAGAAGAGAGGTGACAGCAACACAGAAATGGAAGATAAGAAGGAGGGAAGGAGAGAGGAAAGGAATTGCAACAGGACAAATCTAAAGAATAGAGTAGGACATGCAGTACAGATCACAAACAGTAGGGCCGGTCACTGAAGGTCACGCTACTACAGAATGTTGAATAGAATAGCTTCGACGCTACAAACGTGAACCTAGGGCACTATAACGTAAAACTATTGCAAACTTTTCTATTCCAATTCTGCTATCAGCCCTCCACGATTGGAGGGCTGATAGATGACAGTCTCTTACTAGCGGCATGCGCTGCGCACTGAAAGCGGGACTACTCAAATATAAGGGGCTGAAGCGTCTCGCAGTAGCCACAAGACGTATGCGATGGACTGGCCATACGTCCTTGTCTCTGTAAACGTTCGTGTAGGTTCACGCAGCTAAACCTCAGCTTGAGTATTTACGCTCTAACGCGACGAGGCAAGCCTCGACCACGAACTTGGGGCGGGAACGTTTCATTGGCGACGCGCTGGTCTGGATGCTGCTTGAGTAGGTGACGACGAATCAGCAGACGAGGGCCATCAAGCTTGCACAAAATTTCTGGGCAGTCACAGTTGTTATGAGCGCAAGTTGAAGCTAGTCGATCAGCCTCTTCATTTCCGGCGATTCCTACGTGTGAAGGTATCCATTGAGCAACGAGAGATACCCTACGGGGTGAAATTTTGCTTGCAGAGTCTGTAATGCTGCACATAACTGGGCAATGAATCTCACTGCGTTGTAACCTGCTAAGGGCAGCACGAAAGCCCGTAAAGATGGCAACCTTCGATGTAGTTAACTCCTCTTGCACGTATTTCAGTGCAACATTAATCCCTTCTAGCTCCACAGTTGTTGACGAAGTTGGCTGAGGTATTTGAAAAATACTCCGTACATGAGTCGAAGGGCAGAAAAAAGCTGCAGAGGCGCCTTGACCGTCGCTGTGTACAGATGCATCTGTGAATTACTTGAACATAATCTTGAAACCTTTCGAACACGGCAGACAGCCAATTGGGACATTGCCGAAACAGGCATATCATATTTTTTGTGCATGTCCGGGATTGTGAGGTAAATAGAAAATACATGTTTCGTGATATCTTTTGGAAGCGGAGGCGTAACTGAAGCAGCATATTCAGAAATGTCAGTGATATTCATAAATAATGCCGCCATTTATCCAATGCGAGACCATGCGAGATAATGGGCGCTGAATGAGATGATCAAGGAGCGATTGACCATTCGGTGCCCGGTGCAGACGCTCAATATGATATAGAGCTCTCTGGTCTGCTTGCAGCCTCAGGGGTAACTGATGCGCTTCAGTGAGTAATGCAACAGGTTGCGCCTCACTAGGTAATCCAAGCATAGTCGAAGGGTAACGCGATGATCTCGTTCCACTTGGGCTAATAAACTAGCTGGTACGTTCAGGACTTGTAACGCATACATCATGTCTGAGAGTACAGATGACTGGTACACCTGGAGAGCCGTTGTTTGTCGCAGCCAGCTCCTCTAGCAGTCAAGTCAGCCACATAAGAAGGGAGTGCAATTTGCGTCGTACAAATTTAACGGCGGGACGCCAAGAGATGCGATCATCCACAATTCACCCCAAATAACGGTGTTGTCGCACCCAGTTTATAGGCGTTTCGTCAAGGTACAATCGACTCATTGTTCGACGAGCGCGTTGTTTAGGATGCTATGCTAGTGCAGACGACTTAGCAGGTGATATGAACGGGCCAACTTCACCCATGTACTCCGAAGTAGCGTTTAGAACTCCTTGCAAGCTTGCACGAAGCCGCGGATCAAGGTGCGAAGGGCCGCTTATCCACAGACCAAAGACATCGGCGTAGACAGCTATGCTCACAGGGAAGTCACTGTCCCGATGCAAATGACTTGGAAGCGCGGCGAGTACGGTGTAAAACAAAAGCGGTGATAAAACGCTGCCCTGCGGGACACCCGTACTTGACATTTCGGGATTCACTTGTTATTCCTACGACACGCACTTTTATCCGGCGCTCCGATAGAAAGTTATGCACGAAGGGGAGCAGACGATCCGAAATTCCTGCGGTTGCAAGAGCCAAAATAATCGCCTTATGCGGAACTGAATCGAAAGCTTGCTGTATGTCTAGAAAGATCATGTAGGCGGAATGCTTGCCTCCTTTAGCAAATTGGAACGCTGAGACAAGGTCTGAGATGCTGTCCAGAGCTCAACGGCGGCGACGAAATTCACTCCTGACATCAGGGAAAAAATTCAGCTTCGCTAGCCTGACATTTAGGCGAAACAAGACCATTCGCTCCATTCTCTTGATGACATTTGAAGTTGGGGACATTGGCCGGTAGGACTTGAGGTGTCTTGCAGGGCGCCCGGGCTTTCAAATTGGTATAACCACGGACGATTTTCGTTCAGCAGGGATTGCACCGGTTTTCCATACTTCATTATGGTCGTCCAGTATACGGTCATGAAAGCTCTTATCAACGTTCCGCATTGCTTGATACGTCGCACCATCTTCACCTAGAGCAGTGTGGCGTTTAGAGAGGCTCAGCGCGTGTCGGCAGCTCCTCAAGAGTGAAGTCTGCCTCGTCCATCTGGCAGGCTGGACTGTAGGACGCGGTTCATCATCATCATCATCATCAGCCTGGTTACGCCCACTGCAGGGCAAAGGCCTCTCCCATACTTCTCCAACAACCCCGGTCATGTACTAATTGTGGCCATGCCGTCCCTGCAAACTTCTTAATCTCATCCGCCCACCTAACTTTCTGCCGCCCCCTGCTACGCTTCCCTTCCCTTGGGATCCAGTCCGTAACCCTTAATGACCATCGGTTATCTTCCCTCCTCATTACATGTCCTGCCCATGCCCATTTCTTTTTCTTCATTTCAACTAAGATGTCATTAACTCGCGTTTGTTCCCTCACCCAATCTGCTCTTTTCTTATCCCTTAACGTTACACCTATCATTCTTCTTTCCATAGCTCGTTGTGTCGTCCTCAATTTGAGTAGAACCTTTTTCGTAAGCCTCCAGGTTTCTGCCCCGTAGGTGAGTACTGGTAAGACACAGCTATTATAGACTTTTCTCTTCAGGGATAACGGCAACCTGCTGTTCATGATTTGGGAATGCCTGCCAAACGCACTCCAGCCCATTCTTATTCTTCTGATTATTTCCGTCTCATGATCCGGATCCGCCGTCACTACCTGCCCTAAGTAGATGTATTCCCTTACGACTTCCAGTGCCTCGCTGCCTATTGTAAATTGCTGTTCTCTCCCGAGACTGTTAAGCATTACTTTAGTTTTCTGCATATTAATTTTTAGACCCACTCTTCTGCTTTGCCTCTCCAGGTCAGTGAGCATGCATTGCAATTGGTCCCCTGAGTTACTAAGCAAGGCAATATCATCAGCGAATCGCAAGTTACTAAGGTATTCTCCATTAACTTTTATCCCCAATTCTTCCCAATCCAGGTCTCTGAATACCTCCTGTAAACACGCTGTGAATAGCATTGGAGATATCGTATCTCCCTGCCTGACGCCTTTCTTTATTGAGATTTTGTTGCTTGCTTTATGGAGGACTACGGTGGCTGTGGAGCCGCTATAGATATCTTCCAGTATTTTTACATATGGCTCATCTACACCCTGATTCCGTAATGCCTCCATGACTGCTGAGGTTTCGACTGAATCAAACGCTTTCTGGTAATCAATGAAAGCTATATATAAGGGTTGGTTATATTCTGCACATTTCTCTATCACTTGATTGATAGTGTGAATATGGTCTATTGTTGAGTAGCCTTTACGGAATCCTGCCTGGTCCTTTGGTTGACAGAAGTCTAAGGTGTTCCTGATTCTATTTGCAATTACCTTAGTAAATACTTTGTAGGCAACGGACAGTAAGCTGATCGGTCTATAATTTTTCAAGTTTTTGGCGTCCCCTTTCTTATGGATTAGGATTATGTTAGCGTTCTTCCAAGATTCCGGTACGCTCGAGGTCATGAGGCATTGCGTATACAGGGTGGCCAGTTTCTCTAGAACAATCTGTCCACCATCCTTCAACAAATCTGCTGTTACCTGATCCTCCCCAGCTGCCTTCCCCCTTTGCATATCTCCTAAGGCTTTCTTTACTTCTTCCGGCGTTACCTTCGGGATTTCAAATTCCTCTAGACTATTTTCTCTTCCATTATCGTCGTGGGTGCCACTGGTACTGTATAAATCTCTATAGAACTCCTCAGCCACCTGAACTATCTCATCCATATTAGTAACGATATTGCTGGCTTTGTCTCTTAACGCACACATCTGATTCTTGCCTATTCCTAGTTTCTTCTTCACTGTTTTTAGGCTTCCTCCGCTCCTGAGAGCATGTTCAATTTTATCCATATTATACTTCCTTATGTCAGCTGTCTTACGCATGTTGATTAACTTCGAAAGTTCTGCCAGTTCTATTCTAGCTGTAGGGTTAGATGCTTTCATACATTGGCGTTTCTTGATCAGATCTTTCGTCTCCTGCGATAGTTTGCTGGTATCCTGCCTAACGGAGTTACCACCGACTTCCATTGCACACTCCTTAATGATGCCCACAAGATTGTCGTTCATTGCTTCAACACTAAGGTCCTCTTCCTGAGTTAAAGCTGAATACCTGTTCTGTAGCTTGATCTGGAATGCCTCTATTTTCCCTCTTGCCGCTAACTCATTGATCGGCTTCTTATGTACCAGTTTCTTCCGTTCCCTCCTCAGGTCTAGGCTAATTCGAGTTCTTACCATCCTGTGGTCACTGCAGCGCGCCTTGCCGAGCACGTCCACATCTTGTATGATGCCAGGGTTAGTGCAGAGTATGAGGTCTATTTCATTTCTAGTCTCGCCGTTCGGGCTCCTCCACGTCCACTTTCGGCTATCCCGCTTGCGGAAGAAGGTATTCATTATCCTCATATTATTCTTTTCCGCAAATTCTACTAATAACTCTCCCCTGCTATTCCTAGTGCCTATGCCATATTCCCCCACTGCCTTGTCTCCAGCCTGCTTCTTGCCTACCTTGGCATTAAAGTCGCCCATTAGTATAGTGTATTTAGTTTTCACTCTCCCCACCGCCGATTCCACGTCTTCATAGAAGCTTTCGACTTCCTGGTCATCATGACTGGATGTAGGGGCGTAGACCTGTACAATCTTCATTTTGTACCTCTTATTAAGTTTCACAACAAGACCTGCCACCCTCTCGGTAATGCTATAGAATTCCTGTATGTTACCAGCTATATTCTTATTAATCAGGAATCCGACTCCTAGTTCTCTTCTATCCGCTAAGCCCCGATAACACAGGACGTGCCCGCTATTTAGCACTGTATATGCTTCTTTCGGCCTCCTAACTTCACTGAGCCCTATTATATCCCATTTACTTCCCTCTAATTCCTCCAATAGCACTGCTAGACTCGCCTCACTAGATAACGTTCTAGCGTTAAACGTTGCCAGGTTCATATTCCAATGGCGGCCTGTCCGGAGCCAGTGATTATTAGCACCCTCTGCTGCGCCGCAGGCCTGACCGCCGCCGTGGTCAGTTGCTTCGCAGCTGCTGGGGACTGAGGGCCGGGGTTTGATTGTTGTGTTCATATAGGAGGTTGTGGCCAAGTACTGCACCAGGGTGGCCAATCCTGCTCTGGTGAGGGAGTGCGTTACCGGTTCTGGTCACCAGGATCAGGCCACACTCCAGGCCTGTTTGTGCAATTTTATCAACACGCGGATTTTTTTTTAGTCCGGTGGAAAATTGCCGGCACCGGGATTCGAACCACGGACCTCTTGCACGCGAGGACGCGGTTATAGTACTGCAACTTGTCAAAGAAGGAAGGCCGCCAATTGTGGTGTCACTGTATGCAGGAGAGACGAAAAGGTTTGCAAATGGCTGCACTATAACTTTTGGTGACTGGCCAGTCACTATGCACAATGCAGCCGCAGGATGCTTGCAGATTTCAGGAGTGCGGAGAGCCTTCAGTATGCGAGATACACTTCCAAAACCACTTCCAGTATGCAACAAACTACATAAGGCTTCCCAGCTCTTCGACGAAGCTGTTTTGTATGCCGCCGTATGACTGCATCAATGCGATTATACGTAGAACAGTCGGTGGGTCATTTAAAGCACTGTGCCCGCCTACAAGCGCGCCGTCAACATGCGCGGAGCCGCAAAAGCTTTAGATCGGGGTTTGGTTTGCCGATATTCCGTCGTCGTTGTACTGTAGCGTATCGTAAACACTCACTCATCCGTTTGAACACGCTGTCCTGAGATGGAGCCTCTGGGATCACCTGGCGGAGCTTGTCCCAGTTTGTCACTGTATACACGACAGTCTGGCGTCCTACAGTATGTGTTGGTGTTGACCAAATGGGTAGGCGATCTGAGCCCCACGGTTCAGGTTCGCGTGACCGGGCTAAGCACACATCTCTCGTTGATATCGCAAGATCTCTAGTGGAATGTTCCTTTCCTCTAACTATAAATGTAGGTGAGCCGTCATTCAGTATTAGCAGACCATTCTTGTTAATGATCTCGTTAAACTCTGCCCCACGATTGTCTTGGAGACGGCTACACCATGGTGGATGGTGGGCATTTAAATATCCGCATAACACAAAGGATGCACCACACCAAGACACAAAGCACTCAAGTTAGTGAGGTATCGGAAGAACGTGGTAGGCCTGTTGTATATGCTTGCCACCGTCGTCGGCACACCTAGCTCTGAGGCTCACAGTAACAGCTGCACACTCAAACTCATCTTCACAGATGACATCTGTGTCAAGATACGGGAAATCCAGCTCCGCACGCACGTACACTGATGCTTTTGAAACATTGCGCGTATGCGCCTCGTCAACACACTGGAAAGAGCCACAGGCTGCTTCCGTACATCGAGTGCTACTGTTAACAGCTGCGAAGCCTGGCAATCGATATTCATCTTTCATTGCGTCAGTTTCCTGAAGCGCTATAACGTCTGGTGGAGTCTTCATAGCGAAGAGTCGAAGAACTAGATGAGCGTGCCGCGGTCGCATTGACCTGACATTCCAATATATGAAAAAAAGGCCGAGAAAAATACAGGCATTTTGGGAAAGATGAAACCACTGGAAAGCTCAGGACAGCGCTAGCTAAAACATAAAAAATGACCTAAAAACATTACGTTGACAGGGTGGAGTTAAGTTGGGTGACACAATCGGCCTTGTATGCACTGAACGCGACCACATTAGAAACCGGGAGCCACATGCATGACACTCGCGTAGTTTTTTTTTTTTTTCGCAGCCGGTGGTCGTTTGCGTTCTCAGAATGGCGCCTCTCTTCGAGACGGGGACCGCTGCGGACGGCGCTATTCCGCCGCGCCGCTAAAGATATGTGGGCACTTTGTGCACAAGCGCATGTAACCAAAGGCCAAGCGGCAGCCTCACCGAGCGCATGTCGCTCAACGGGATATAGGCGCGTGTGTTCCAGGCGTGGCGGCGTTACCATGGCGGGGGGGGGGGGGGGGACGCCGTCGAGCGTGCGTATGTAACGGGTGACCTGGCGGCCACGCTACGCGAGGGTACGATTCTGCGGTATGACGGGGTTAGTGGCTCGCGGGGCGATTGATGGGTTCGCAGGACATGCCAGTGCACTGGGCCGGTTGCACCAAGGTGTGCGGACCCAGCGCGAAAGGGCCATGCGGCCTTCGCTTAAGTGATGTTGATCTGTGTGTTCCAAAAACTGGAGTAATAAAGGGGGGCGGTCACTCTGTGTATTGTAGATGGTCCCACTTACTTTAAAATAAAACTGATTGGTAGAATGTGAGCGAGGAGGCCTAAAATAAGGGTGCCGCCCCAATTCGTAAGGGTATTTAGAAGAGGGTGTAGACAGGAGAGGGGAAGCGAGCGAGCCGATAATCGGTCGCCGGTAGTCGATGTATTCGGTTTTACCTTAATACACCTATGTTAAAGCGAAGCTTTCTTTGCATCTTCCTTCGACTTTCCCACTGCTGCTGCTGCTTTGGGCTGCTGTGACTGCTGCTGTCGCCCACAGCCCGTCGGAGATGGTTCAGAGCTTGTATATAGATGACAGGCGCGACTAAGAGAGGAAAGGCGACGGGAGCAACTCATTTTCACCCAACCGCGTCGAATGTGCACAATACCCTCTGGAGCTCCCTGGCCGTCGCCACTTTCGCCGCTTGACAGCTGTAATTATCCGTGACTCCCCTCAGAAGCATTTCAGAAATTGCAGCTCTTCCCTTTCTACTAACGTGCGAGGCCAGGGGGACGCAGATATAACTATAGAGAGGAGAAAAGGAGAAGAAAGAGAAGAAGGAGAGAGAGGAGAAGAGGGAGTTCCCATATAAGAGAGTGGGGAGGTGACATCAGAAGGCAAGGATACCCACTATTCTACGACAGCGGTTGCGAGGAAACAGGATAAGCTTAAGTTCAAGGTACGGTAGGGTACCGTTGCTGCTATTTATAAAAAATAAACTCCATGCAAATATGTCAAGCAGGCAACATACGCAGGGCGTGCAGAAGCAGAGCGGCATTAATTAAAGCGCACCGCAGTGTCCAGGAGACATTACGGAAGCGGTTGTGGGGATTTGGGGAATTAGACGCGCCATTGCGCGGGCGCATTTCACCTATGTTCTGCAATCCCCAAGTCGCTCTGTCTCCTCGCTCCGAACCAGTTGTCAGCGGTGGCACTCCACCAACACCCCCATAGACAAGAAGGCCTGAGTGCTCGGCGATTGACGTCACGAAGAGGCCGGCGGCGCGCTTGGAGATACGGGTTGAATGAAGGGATGGCGGCTTAGTTCACCTAGCAGCAGTATGCTTCCATTGACCACTCCACACTTTTTCTTCAGCCGAAACTGCGGAATGAGCAGTAGACACCTTACAGAGCATTTATTTAGAGCCAGAGATACAAAGGAGCTTTGTAAAGCTTGTGAAGGTATTGTGCAGGTATTTATAGCGTCGCGCTTTGCCGTCATTGTAATGTACGTTTTTGTGCGTTATTATTATTAGTATTATTATTTATCATACCCCATAGTTCATACCTTTTACTTCAAATAAATTGAATCTACAAAAACTTTCCCTTCCGTATTTTCGTACTCATATTTTTTATGGCGCTGCAACGATGAATGTAACGCACTCGATTAGCTGTATCCAACTTTTCTGGAAGCGAGCTGTTAGTTCGTGTGAGTGTCACCACATGGCGTACTAACCTTGAACTTTTCAAACTTGCCGCGCTGACGCGTGATTACGTCGACAAAACAAAAATAAAATAATTAGAAGCTATCCCTGCACATTGAACTTCGCCACATTGCTTGTCCCGCAGACGTTATCAGTGTTCTTGATAAAGCGTAGCCGCTCGTCGCCTTGAAATCACTTGTCCTAAGAGAGTTTAGTCGCGACGAGCGACGATTGATTCGGGGCTTCTGACACGGTTTTCTTTTTCTTTTCCTTTTTTTTGATACTAAGGAGTAAAGAAGCTAGGGTAATCGTCGGAAGCACCCCACAGCAGCCTTTTTTCAGTCGGCACACATTCTTAACGTCCAAACATCGCACAGCGTCTACGAGAGACGCCGTCGTGGACGGCTTTTGATTTTGACTTATCGATTTCGTTAAAGTGCCCCCAATAATTTCCCTAGCGACTTTGCTATCCGCACTCATCGGCTACGACAGTACCTCCAAATCGAGATGTGCATACTACTTAGCTGGGTACATGGATAAGTTGGTTTTGCACCTTGAGGCAAAAGACACGACCCAAGGATTGTACAAACTGTCACTGTGTGGTCGTCCGCTAACATGCTATGGCCGAAGCTGCTCACAATATTGCGTCCCATTTACTGGCCAGCGGGCCGGGTACACCTTTGCGCATGACATGTACAGTACTTCCGGTTAGTTGTGAAAGTACTGTCCTGTCACGGTTATCCACGTGCGTGAAAGAAGACCATTATTTAAGATTATTGCGCAGTAATATATGCGGGATATTTTCTGTTCTACATAATATAGCCGCAATGTAGACTAGCAGATATCGAACGCTAAAATGGCTACCCACATCTCAAAGACCTCGCGCACAACTCCTGACACTTACTTGTATTCAAGAGTTGTGCGACTCTCAAGGACATCCTTAAGGAATGGTAAATAATAAATTATGGGGTTTTACGTGCCAAAACCACGACCTGACTATGAGGCACGCAGTAGTGGGGGATTCCGTTATAATGTGGACCAGCTGGGGTTCTTTACCGTCCACCTAAATCTAAGTACACGGGTGTTTTCGCAGTTCGCCCCCAACAAAATACGACCGCCATGGCTAGGATTGGATTTCGCGGCCTCGTGCTCAGCAGCCCAACACTACATCCACTAAGCAGCTACGGCGTATAAAGAAGGTTGGCAGTTCGAGGAAGGTGACAGTGGGCACGTCAGACAATTTCTTTGCATCTTCATGGCGCGAGAATCAGTACGAACCGTCGGAAAATGGCCGTAGAGTGCATTGTATTTAATGTGGTGGAGTCCGCGCCCAAAATTTTTTACCCGAATCACCCTGTAACGACTGACGACCAAGCATCTCGCTTATATGTGCCGTCGCCTGACAGTTGCCGGGCGCTGGCATCGGCCAAAGGACCTACTTAGCCCCTCTACAACACTAGCCGACATTCTCGCCTTTTTTTCTCGCCATGGCGTTTCGGCTGAACACCTTAAGAGCCAATTTGTTTGTCCGGAATTTTGGCTACTAACTATATGGTTTTTTATCTTTAAGTCATATTTTATATTTAAGCTAGTACTGGTCCTGAGATTTCCAGGTGGTTCTCGTTTGCCAAAATGCCTGCAGTTTTGTCGGCCTCTGGTGATATTTCGGGGTATTTTTAATAGAAGTTGAAACCATAGCACGGCCCCTGACCATGCTGCTCAGAAAGTCATTTTATGTGCCTGAGGTCTTGTGCAAGCTTCTGTCTTCTCGCCATTCATCAACTTCCTGATTTCCCTGTCTGATTTCTCAGTCATCTATATCCAATTTTGACGACTGCGATCCCACAGAAGTTGACAATGATGTAATGGCCATGGGATTCAAGCCATTCTACCGTGGACAGCCGCTTTTCCTCACTGCGAATGAAAATACTGCATTAATGAGCGCCAATCTTAAGCATATAAATTCACAGCCTCATAATTATGCGGATCCTACACACTGTGGGAATCGATCTAAGGGAAGCTTTTGTGTTGTTTGCTTTTATTGGTGATAATTAGCGGTAATGCTGACTGCGAATGTATAATTTCTTCAGTGTTTAGTGCAATACGAGAGTAGCGAGTTGAAGGCAAATGTTACCTTGCGTGCACCACTGTTTTTGTCTGCGTAGTACACAACACACAGCGAGACGTGTTCGCTTGAGGCGTTGTTGTGCGGCATTGTTTAGAAATTATGAGCGGCGTGAGCACTGTCATTGCTTCACATGGCACATCGCATCGCGGCAGACGTGTTGGCAGAACTATGAGGCTCTACGTGTTAAAACCATAATAAGATTATGAGGCACGCCGTAGTGGCGGACTCGCGATTTATTTTCACACCCTGGTGTTCTTTAACGTGCACCTAAATCTAAGTGCACGACTCTTTTTGTATTTCGCTCCCGTCGAAATCCAGCTCCCGCGGTAGGGATCGAAACCACGACGTCGAGCGATACCATAGCCGCACAGCTACGGCGGCGGGCAGAGAAACGTTTATTTGACGTGCGACCGCTTCCTTTGTGCTGCAAAGACCCTACGGCGATTTAATGTGGCTTCGCATCGGCACGCCGTGCGTCAATAGTCCGCTTGATGAATTTGCATGGTGTTTGTTTTTGAGAAATAGCAGAAACGTGCAGTACCTTACCTTCCGTTTGTCCCCCAGCTGTTGTCGTGTCTATAGCAGTAGGGTTTCCTTATCTGCGTTTCTTTAACGTAACCTTTCCCCTGTCACGACCTTCCCTCTTGTATGGGAACTGCGAGCGAGGAGTGGCAAGGCTGTTATTCACTCGTTTCGCGATTGCGCCGGTTTTACCCATTCTCTGCCTCACCTTGTTGCCCCCTCTCTACCATTCTATTTACCTCTCCTCATGACTGGCACGTTAGTAGACCGGTAAGCACTGCAGCTTCTGCAATGCTTTTGTAGGAGGTGACAGATAATTAGAGCTGTAAAGAGGCTAGTGTAACGACGCCCAGGGAGCTCCAGAGAGCACTGCGCACATGTGACGCGATGAAACGCTCCAAACGAGTATCTCGCGTCGCCATTCCTCTCTGCTCCGCTCCTTCCATGTATATGTACCCTCCGCCCCCCAACGCGGCGTGCAAGACAGCAGCAGCTGCAGTGAAAAAGTCGAAGGAAGAGGCAAAGAAAGCTGTGCTGTAAAAAAATATCTTTATTTGTTAACATAATGTCGCGTGTCGTCGTGGCGTCATCGCGTTCTTTGCGGGATTTCAACACTGCGATATCCAACTGTCCGATTTGCCCACTACGCTTTCTGCATTCAGGAGTAACTTTTATCCTGTTGCCAAGTCACGAATGGTCTATCCAGTTTACTACAGACATAACAGACTTTCTTTTTTCAGTATGTTCATTATTTTCGTCATCCACAGGTATGCTGTGGAGGCACTTGCTTTTTACTGCACTGTAATAATAAGTGAACTTGTTTTCGAATTATATTTTTTATAATATTGTATTCTTGCTATCATTGTCGTACGTAGTCTACACAGAGTACACAGGCACCCTCTAATGCCTTCCTTGCGCCCGCCATTGTAATGCAAATAAACATACCTTGAACTCATTTTCTGAGAGATAAACGCTGAATATGACGTTGACGTCATGCTGAACAACATCAACAAGGGCCGTAGTACTCTATTTTCTGATGTCCCTGTTCGCAAGCGTTTCTTTTTTTTCTTTTCACGATGTGATCTTGTACCGTAGAAACGTCCCTCGGACTGCCCTGATGTGCTCGTTTTTATTCTCAAGCAGGCAGCGCAAACTGTCATCGCCATAACTCCATGATGTCCTGGTAGCAGACAACTATGGCATGTCGTGCAAGTATGACCACTCTGAATAATTTGGGTTGGCATATACTATTTAGCTTGAACAGGCCGTCCATCTAACATGATTGTCTTCTTCAATCTCTTATACACCCCATCGGTTCTATCATTAATCTAATTTTCAACTAACTCGGCCTTATTCCTCTTTTTGTTTTCGCAAAGTGTGCGACTATCGCTGTTGTTACCAAATACGCCCAACGGTATGCTACCATTCAAGCCTTTCTGGCGACCTGAGAAACTGAAATAGCAGGCTTTCTTCAACACGGCGCTGACGTTCAATATGGCTGTCCTCAACTACCTTTCGCGGACTTCGCCTCACCGCTTTCTCTTCAGTGTCATCTCTTACACTACTCGCTCGTGCTACACACAACACAAACACGCAACGCCCTTAATGAAGTGTCACTTACACGCTAGTTGACATGCTGTTGATGTACATTCCCTCTAATTACCGGGATAGGAGCGCTACCCTGTTTGTGGTGACATTATCTATCTACAACCTCGCTCAACAACAGCGCTCGTTACTCATCACTTTTTTTTTGTCGACAGCAACATGCTGTATTTCCACTGAACACACTTTCGGCTATACGTGCGACATTGCACGCGCGCTGGCTCGCTGAGCTACAACTCTCTTTTGCCGTGAAGGGACGCGCACCGTAACATACTGCAAAGGTGCTTGCGTTGAGCGAATGCAAGGCGAGAAACGCTGTTCTAAACTGTCTGTTGTCTAACTTATCTGCCTAACTGACGCAGCTGTTTGAGGTTTCTCATGCTTTCGGCGTCGCAATTAACAATAACAAATTGTTATTGATTGATTGAACAAATTGATGTTATAGCAATTGATTTTTCGAAGGCTTTTGACCGGGTGTGTCACACAAAACTTATTGAGAAATTGTATAAACTTGGAGTTCAAACACAAATTGTGAAATGGATTCATGCGTACCTTACAAATAGAAAGCAATATGTTCAAATAGCAGGCAAAAGATCATCCTCCTTACCTGTTTTATCTGGTGTGCCACAGGGTTCGGTTTTAGGACCAATTTTGTTTCTATTATATGTAAATGACATTGCTAATGACATGCATCCTAACATTGAACTGTGTCTATTTGCGGATGATTGCCTTATTTACTGTCGCGTTAAGAATGTCCAGGATCAAATGTTGTTGAACGAATGCTTGCAAAGAATTTATGGCTGGTGTGTTACGCGGGACATGAAAATTGATTTCGATAAAGCAGCTTACATGACTGTATCTAACAAGAAAACCCGGTTCCATTTTACTTACAGAATAAATAATAGCCCACTTCAACACGTTAGTGAGCTTAAGTATCTCAGGGTCACAATCACGCACAATTTGAATTGGAACGCACACATTGAAAACATTTGTGATTCTGCTCAATGCGAAATCAGTCTGTTAACGCGAGAGTTGAAAGATGCTACACCCGAGATAAAGCTGAAGGCGTAAAAAACATTTGTACGGCCCACACTAAAATACGCAAGTATAGACTGGGATCCGCACCAAGTGGGCTTGATAAATAAACTGGAACGAATTTAAAGACTAGCCGCACGTTTTATCTTTAATGCTTATCAAAGGACGCGGTCTGTAACTGCGTGATTATCTCGTGCAGGTTTGCCCAAACTCGCTACGGGCAGAAAAATAGCAAGGTTGAAATTCTTGTGGCGACTGTATAACAATAAATTCAATTTGGACTCCAGACTATACTTGCGTTCCCTTGGACGAGGGTTCCCACGTACAGGTCACCCTCATGCTGTAATGCCCTATGTGCCGCACGTTGATGACTTCAAATTTTCCTGTCTTGTGAAAACTTTAGTCGATTGGAACAAATTTGACGCAGGTGTATTTATTGAAACGCACACAGCTGAATCATTTGAGCGCAAACTGTCATGTGTTTGCTGAATGCATTGTTTGTTTATTGCGGAACTGGTGTTACGTGTTTGCGGAAAAGTCTTTTTCCCCACCACTGTAACAGCCAGAGCCCGCAAGGGCTAACAGTATTGTAAACAAACAAACAAACAAACAAACAAACAAACAAACAAACAAACAAACAAACAAATAAATAAATAAATAAATAAATAAATGAATAAATAAATAAATAAATAAATTCACGCAAGCGCAAGGGTGACGAGTATGGCAACCGTAACCACAAGAGTTACAGTATGGTCGTAAGTTGTTGCGACAGCGCAGCTGTATTTCACAGAGCCTGTCACTAAGGGATACGCGGCAAGGAATAGCCGATGACTAAGTAATTGCTCAGATTTGTATCTGATAAACGTTAATTATCAAGAACGGCGGGTGCTTATACTACCGCAAAGGACGCATGATGGGCGATGACTCCAATCATTTGCTCGCTACATCACACATGTGCACTAAAATTATACTGGTTTCAGAAATTCCCACTTACATTCTCTCGACCCTTAACTGCGACTTCACTTGCCACCTGGGCTGTACTTTTTTTCTCTTTTTGTACCTCACTTTATTCCCAAGACGTGCTCCCACCGACGTTCGGTTCGCCTTTTTTTTAATGAACTCATTCACTCATTTATTTAATCCTAAATTGCTGCAGAAGATAGCGTCTCCTCATCTGCATAATCATCCTCTCTCTCATGTGGAATCTGCCATCGGAAAACAGTGCTGCTGTGTTGCATATGGCTGGGCGTCGCATAAACAGTTTTCTAGGAATGTCCAGCAGCACGCATGCAATTTTCTGTGGGTGACGCGCCAGTATAGAGCATCTTCTCTGCTACTTCCACACTCAGCGCTCTGCTCCGTGAGCAACTATTACCTGGTTCGAAGGTAGACCACTATCAGAGAAAAATATCCTGGGCACTTGGTTTAAGCATTATTCGATTGACAAGGCCACATAAGACCAACTGTGCTTCTTGAAAGTGCCGGCACTGTGTTTACTGCAGGGTTCACTCTCGCTACCTCTTCATTCTTTTCCCTTATCTCTGTGTCTGTGTATCTGTTTCTTTCTTCGTCCCCGTCCAGTCGCGCTTATACACTCTACCATGGAAATACGAAGGTTGTGGGTTCGGTTCCCACCTGCGGCAAGTTGTTTTTTCATCCACTTTAATTTCCATTATTTCATCGTTACTTCATTTTTATTTATTAAGCATAAGTGATTTTCCCTATGTTGTCCTTAGTGTCAGTGTTTGTTGGCTTCTTATGATCTGACTAAAAAAAATCGGGCCCCTCGGTTAACCTCCTTTCTTCTCGTTCATGAACCTAAGAGCGTTTAGTCGCGACGAACGATGATTGATTCTGGGCTTTTGATATGGTTCTTTCTCTTTGTTTCTTTTCCTTTCTTTTTCTTTTCGATGCTACGGAGTAAACAAGTTAGAGTAACCGTCAGAAGCACTCGGTGGTAGCCTTTCTTCAGTCGGTGCACATTCTTAACGTCCGAATATCGCACAGCGTCATTGTGGACGGCTTTTGATTTTCACCTATCGATTTCGTCGAAGCGCCCTCGATCACTTCCCTAGCAGTTTTGATATCCGCATGCATGGGCTACCGCAGCAGTTCCAAATCGAGATGTGCTTTAGTATTACGACATATACATGGATGTGTTGGTGTTTCACCTTGACGCAAAAGTAACTACACAAGAATTAAGCAAGCTGTCTCTGTGTCGTTGCCCGTTAGCATGCTATGGCCGAAGTTTCTCGCAATATTACGTCACACTTACTGGCCACCGCGCCAGGCGCACTCTTGGATATGGCATATACAATACTTGAAGTTAGTTCCCAAAGTAGTCTCAGGTCACGGTTATCGACGAGCGTGAATGAAGACTGCTATATAAAGTTATTGCGCAGTAATATATGCGCGATTTGTCTGTTCTCCACATTGTCTACCATGTTGCCGTTCCGCCTTTATAATATAGCTGCAATGTAGCTAGCAATTATCGAACGCCATAAAGACTACCCGCATACTCAAAAACCTCGCACACAACTCCTGACACTTACTTGTATTCAAGACTTGCGCGACTGCCAAGGACCTCCTTAACGAATGTCACATTACACATTATGGGATTTTACGTTCCAAAACTACGATCTCATTATGAGGCACGCCGTAGGGGGAATTCGGGAATAATTCAGACCACTTGGCGTTCTTTAACATGCGCCTAACCGTAAGTACACGGGTGTTTTCGCATTCGTTCCCGAGACTTCGTGATGTTTTAATAACTCGTGTTTAGCTCTGTTTAACTGGTGTTTAGCCTTAAGCTCTGGAAAGTTTGGTATGTCTGCGCCACTGTGCAGTTTTGGGGTGCGCCTTTTACCACGCGCATTATATTTCAGCTATTATTTGAAGTCACAGTACATTGTTTTTTTTTTTTTTACGGCTGAGATTCCTTTAGCGTTTCACTACTGCTCCAAAGTTATCGCTTCGCTCAAGACGCGTCTGCATGTATTTCAAGTATCCAGAATGTCGCGACGGGTTCAATAGCGAAAGTTACATAATCAAATTGCACGCGTGAAGCGAATACTGGCGTGCACATTCTCGATCACATTTCAGCGCCCGCGGTTGCGCTCCAATGTACGACCATTACAATCTGGTGAACCGATGCCTTGATTCGTAGACCAGATTAAGACGAAGCACTATCTTGCGCGCCATCATTGTGATTTGATCATTATTTTCTTTTCTAGCGCAAGCTCACCTTATAATGAGTTATATTCGTGACTCACCTTTTGGAACAACCTTGTTCTTCACATTTACAACTTGACAGTGTATACGTGCTACATCTTCATTGAGTGAATACTGAGAAACCGACTAGGATTTTGCTGCCTGTGCGTTTACACAAATAATTTACACAAATGATTTATTATTCACAACTGACTTTTTAATCTAAGAAGTTGTAAATGACAGCAACCTGGACACTCACAGAAGGTCTCAAGAATAAAAAAAAGTTGAATGTTTATTAGTCTGATTACACCTGATGGCAAGGAAGGAAATTTTAATGAGAATATCCTTATATAATTAAAAACCTATCCACTTGAAAACGTTTCATCTGAGTTCTCCCATTGTAAGCTGATACCCACTAGAAGGTGTTTCGTATTGTGGGTCCTTGACGTACGTCCAAGCTTTGAACAAAAGGGAATTCCTGGTGGTGATAAATTTTATTGAAAGGGGGAAGGGTGAAGAGGGACGTGGCGAGGGTTAGGGCTCAAGTAAGGCCCTGGGCCTGCTTGGCCTTTTCCGCCCAGTCCACCAGTTCAAGTTGTCGGTCGACGTCCCCGGAACTGAGCCAGGCTGTCCAGTCAATCTCGCTGCTGACGGGGGGATGAGAGAACAGGAGCGAGGTGCATTCCCACATTATGTGTGTGAGTGTTCCTGTTTCTGAACAGAGCCTACATTTGTCGCTTTCCCTGCCCCCTGTGATTTTGTTAATGTATTTTGGGTGTGGGTATGTATTTGTCTGAAGTCGCCGAAACGCGACCGCTTGCGTTTTGTCGAGTTGCTTGGCCGGGGGTGGGAGCGCGCGACGCCTCAAGCGATACCGATGGGCTATTTTATAATAAGTCTCGCAGGGTTCCTCGTGTCTCTCCTCCTCATTCGCGGTGTCCGCATCCGCGGACGAGGCTCGGCGCGCGAGGTCTCGATCCAAACTGTGAGCCGACGCGTTGCCGGGCACAGCCGCGTGAGCGGGGGTCCACACGAGGGTTTTCAAGCCGCTTAGGGGGCGTCGTGTGAGGACATGGTTCGCCTGTTTGCAAATTCTACCACGGACGAAATTGCCGATGGCCTGCTTGCTGTCGCTGATGACGGTATTCGCTTCCGCATGCATGGCCATGGCAATCGCGGTTTCCTCCGCTTCCACCACTCGGCCAGCCGTGATTGTTGTATGTTCTATCAGTCCTCCGTTGTGATCAGCTACCACCGCGGTCATCAGGTCGCCGCGAGGGTGTCTGGCTGCGTCTGTGTAGACCACTCCATCTTGCGAGCCGTAGCGTCGCCAAATGGCTTCACTAGGGGCCTGCCGACGGCCCTGAGGGAACTCGGGGTCCATGTTGCGGGGTAGAGGTGGGGCATAAATATGCCCCCTGACCTTTCGCGGAATCGTAATGTACTCTGTAACCTCGGGGATAGCCTCGAGACTGAGCTTCCTAATTTTGCATTTCGTGAAAGCGTGTTACCTACCCTCCTGCCTTTCACTCCGGTTCACAACCACGCAAAAGACAAAAGTTCTGCGTGAGTAGCGTCGTTAGCCGAAACCCACGAGCCACCGTAACTCACCTCATCTGTATCGCTGTCATTTAGGCTTGAATAGGAAACGTATCTTTTCAATCGACGTATTAGGAATCCGAAAAAAGCTGCCTTCCACTAGCGCAGCTAGGTTACTTTCATATTGTACTTCGTCCTTTGAGGGATGAAGCAGGCCACAGACAAAAAAAAAAAAAAATGTGCAACATACTATAGAAAAGGGCAGATAATGGAAATGCGAAAGGCACGTAGTTTAACCATGGATGTGCACGGTTGGCTAGTGCACATATGGGGAGAGAAAACATGTGAGGTCCGGGATCCATTATTTATGCAAAGTTTACTGAAGTGCAATGCTGTTCAGTACCTCACTCGACACACGTCCTGTAACACGTCCGGTATATATATATATATATATATATATATAAATATATATATATATATATATATATATATATATATATATATATATATATATATATGTGTGTGTGTGTGTGTGTGTGTGTGTGTGTGTGTGTGTGTGTGTGTGTGTGTGTGTGTGTGTGTGTGTGTGTGTGTGCGTGTTTGTGTGTGTGTTATATTAAGATATCACAAAAGTTGCACCTATACCCGAAAGTATATTCCGCGGAAATACAGTACGTTGCTATGGACAAAAAGAAAGTGATGAATAACGAGCGCTGTTGTTGGCTTCTTATGATATGACTTAGGTTGATGTGTCATTTCTAGGCGACTAGCGGCTGCGCTTTATCAAGAACACTGATAATGCCGGCGGGACAAGTATTGTGGCGAAATTCAATGCACAGGGATAGCTTGTAGTTATCTTATTTTTGTTTTGTTAACGTCATCACGCGTCACCGCGGGAATTTGAAAAGTTTAAGGTCAGTACGCCACGTAGGCACTCACGCGAGTTAACCCTTAATTGTGTCCAGAAAAGCTGGATACGTTAAGCGAGCTGTCATTGTCCCTTACGTTGACAACCTGTCCCACCGCCTAAAGAAGGTGGCAGAAAGGCCCGCCATTCAGGCTAAGTTCAAGTGCTTGATCAGCAAACAGCGCTGATAAAGCTCAGAGGGCTGTGCACGAAGGTGAACAACGAAAGCGCGCAAGGAACATGTTACGTGCAACACGCGCAAAAATACGTGGCCTGTGAAATTACTGTGGTATTCGAGATCCCGCTTAAAGGGAAGCTGGAACACTTAAAAAAAAATGAGTTCCCTGCGGCATTCTACAGTTTGGAGTCCACTGAAGACGAATATCTCGTTTAAGAAGGGCGGAAACAAACGCAAGCGGCTGTTTTTTGCAAGAAAACGCGCACCAGCGCCTCAGGGCACCGCGCGAAGGCCGCTGTTGCCCGTGATTTGTCGGGACCGCTTTGACGTCATTCACGGGGATCGCCGGTCGGCGCCGCCGTTTCAGAGCGTAGCACGCTGTTCTGTTCTGGCTTCATAGTTCAGTTGTAAGCATTATGGTACGTTCTCGCTGTATCGGAGAGCTTGTATTTTCGTCGTACATGTTCGAACCGACAGCCGATACAGAAAACGATGGCGGCAACGGGGGCAACGACGATGTTGAGCGTGCCAACAGCGAGAGCGATGTGTGCACCTTCTCGCGCGTTGGAAATCTTAGCTGGTACATATGTCTTTTCATGTAGCTGCACGTTCCAATGACGGGAGAAAAAACGCGCTAAAGTGTTACTGGGAACTTGCTGCTGGAAGAATGCCGATGCACTAACTTCTCATTAGATTGTAAACACGGGTGCAATTCCGCGATGTCAAGCACCTTGCCGCTCCTTGTCTAAAGTTCCGTGGTTTTTTGCGTGTTGATACACGATCGCGAACATAAATACCGCGTTTGGCTACTTCAAACTCTTCAACATTATCTACCTGCGTCACATTGGCTGCTTCAAACACTTCGATTGGTGATGGTAGTGGAACAGGTTCATCAGGGGCTCGGTTCTCAACGTGCTCTACTAGAACCTGAAAGAGTGTAAGTCATGGATGTCATGAATTTCAGCATATCATGCATTTCAGCAAACATGACAACAGTTGGATTACTTACGGTAATTGAAATACTTTTTCAGTAATTTATGTGATGGATTAGTTGTCTAGTGATTTAATAATGTGAATTATTTGGTGTCTGTAATTTCATGGCTAAAGTAATTTTTTAATTGCGTTAAATATGCACCAGTAAACTGTGTACGCCGCCAGAACTTTGGTAGTGTCGTGAGGTGGGGGGTAGTCGTGGAGGCACATGGGGGGGAGGGCATGAAATGTTGGCAAGTGTATGTTACCTTGAAGAAAGGTTGGCGTCCCTTAATACTTTGCTTCTTGCTTCTTGTATGCCTGCAAACTTCTTGGAAGCAATCGTAAAGTAATACCATTACCTTTTTGAAAGCGGTAATTGGTAATGTAATTCAAGTCAATGGGCGTAATAAGAAAGTAATGAGTAATGTATTATATTTACTTTGAAATAATAATTTTGCCATGCGTGATGCATAGCTAGTTAAAGGCAAGAAAACATTTTTTTGTCCAGCAGAGATGCCTGTATTGGGCTAGACCACGTCGAACGCTGACAAGTTCAATACCTCACAACGTTGCTTCATTATTTGAGCCCGTTCACCTTGCCTTAAGAGAAAAGTGTATGATAGCTGTGTCTTACCAGTACTCACCTACGGGGCAGAAACCTGGAGGCTTACGAAATGGGTTCTACTTAAATTGAGGACGACGCAACGAGCTATGGAAAGAAGGATGATGGGTGTAACGTTAAGGGATAAGAAAAGAGCAGATTGGGTGATTGAACAAATGCGAGTTAATGACATCTTAGTTGAAATCAAGAAAAGGAAATGGGTATATGGGCAGGAAATGTAATGAGGAGGGAAGAAAACCGATAGTCATTAAGGGTTACGAACTGGATTCCATGGGAATGGAAGCGTAGCAGGAGGCGGCAGAAAGTTAGCTGGGCGGATGAGATTAAGAAGTTTGCAGGGACGACACGGCCACAATTAGTACATGACCGGGGTAGTTGGAGAAGTATGGGAGAGGCCTTTGCCCTGCACTGGGCTTAACCAGGCTGATGATGATGCTGATGATGATGATGATGTGCTCGCACAGCCGAATGCTGCACAGAACGAGGGCATGCTGGGATCCCTTGGCTGTAGGCACTCACGCAGCACAGAAAGGAAGCACAGTTCACGAAAATCGCAAAAGGAAACAAACGTGAGCGGCGGCAGATCTGTCGTAGCGTCGTTTAGTAAAGCGCAGGACGGAAAGAAACATGCCAGCACGCCGGTCCGACAGTACGGTCCCCGGGAATGACGTCACTCTCGGCGGTTCTCTCCTCCGGCTGCCTCCTTATGGTGTATCCACACGACGGACGGCTCCGCGCAAATCCGTCCCGCGGACGCTTTCTCCGCCGCCCGTCCGGCTGCGAAGCGCATCCAGACGACGGACGGAGTGAGCAGACGACCGCGCCGGAAAAATAAAGATGGCGGCACCGCCCGAAGTGACCCCCGTCCGCCTCGAACCTGTCAAGTCGTCGTCGTCCATTGTGTGGCCCGTAACTTTCAAACTGAGGCTTGTATTTGGTTTAAATGTGTGTCCAGAAGCTTCGACAGCAATTTATTCGTGATGAGTGGGCACCGTTTTCGAAAGCCATACTCAGATTCTCGACGTGTAGGCTTAAGAGTGGCTGTATTGGCTGAACATGGCCTCAAAGACGTTGTGGTGGCCCGGGCGGATCTCAGTGGCCGTAAGTTGAAATGTTTGCTTGCTTCTACTCACTCTAGATGGCGCCACCAGTGTAACAAAGACTTTCATGCGTGTTTTTCACTCAGAATGAAGATGGAGGTCGAAAGAAAACGTCGGTTGGCTGCGATGGCTGTTGTTTTGTCCGAATTGGATGATGACGAGTATTTGTTTCACCGAAAGAGGTCTTGTTGGCAAAAGGACTATATCGCCAACAAGCATCTCGGTATGCAAAACCACTTGTACCGAGAGGTGTTGGTGAGTGACATCGAAGAATACCGGAGGCTGCTTCGAGTGACAAGGGAGCAGTTTCTTCAGTTGCTGTCGCGTGTGGGACCTCGCATAGGAAGGCAGGACACCGTGATGCGGCGAGCAATACCAGCGGAAACAAGGCTACAGGTGACGCTACGATACCTCGCTTCAGGCAAGTGCCTCACGTTTTTTCATTTCCACTGAAAACATCGCTCCCATGCGTTGTATCTCAGGCTCCTGGGTTTAAATTACGTGCGCAGTTTGAAAAATGCTCGCGGGTAGAGAAGGAATTGCACCGTCTATTGTGAAGTGCCTGCAAAGTCGTCAGATTTCAGGAAGTAAAATAGTAAGGCTACGAAAGCTTTCTTAACAGCTTGGCCATCCTTGATGTAAAAGTTCGTTGCCTTAGAATTTCTCTGCTAATTACTGATGATATGCTTTTCTTTTTTTGTCGTATATGCAGGAGAAAGCCACCACTCTTTGAGTCGACAATTTCGGCTCGGCCACTCCAGTGTAAATGACATTATTCACCAAACGTGTACGGTGATTTATGAAGAGATGAAAAATGACTTCCTGAAAAGGCCATGCACCGAAGATGAGTGGAAAAATGTAATCGGAGGTTTCAATCAAAACTGGAATTTTCCAAACTGCGTTGGAGCCATGGACGGGAAACATGTACTAATTACGAAGCCAGCGAATTCTGGAACCGTGTACAGAAATTACAAGAAGAGCTTCAGCATTATACTGTTTGCCGTCGTTGATGCCAACTACAAGTTTTTGTACACGGATGTTGGTGCACCCGGCTCACAAGGAGATGCGGGCGTCTGGCAAACGACGCCGCTACAAGCACGTGTATCAAACATGACGGCTGGTCTTCCAGAACTTGTGAAGGTCGCAAGCTCGCCTGATGTGCTCCTGCCACCCGTGTTCGTCGCAGATGACGCCTTCCCTATAGGAAGAAACTTGATGAAGCCCTATGGGGGCTCTTCCTTAACAGAAGAGAAGACAATCTTTAATTACAGGTAATTTATGCCTCTATACTGAAGCGGCACTATGTGAAATGTAACGGTGATATCGAACACGTGATAACTCCGGAATTGTCGCAATTATGAAATAATAGAAAGCTTCGAGATGACCCAGTGTAATTAATGCATTTGCTGGGTTGGGGCAAGCAAACCAGTGGGGACACTTTACACATTGTAATATTTAGTGGTAGTTAAAGCCTGCTGTCATCTTCTCCAGTGGTGTAACAGATATGAAACATAACGATTTGTGTTTACATTGCAGGTTATCCAGGGCCCGGCGTGTCGTTGAGAACGCCTTTGGAGTACTAGCAAATCGATTCAGATTTCTGCACACTGTAATCAATGCTGAGCCCGAAAGGGTGATAGCAATGGTAAATGCCGCATGTGTATTGCACAACTTTCTCGCCATGGACTTGCACTCTATTGACTCGAGTCCTGAGACGTCTTCCGGATCACTGTTCTCTGCACAGCCCAGTTCCCGTGGAAGAATTAATGCTGTTGGTTCTGCAGTGCGAGAGAGTTTATGTGCATTTCTAAATGGCAGGGGTGCTGTGTCATGGCAGCAGCAATCAGCGCACTTGGATGCAGACGCATACAGAAGACCTTAAGGTTGTATAGACAATGCAAGCTGCACTTGTATTATGCTGTATCATGCATTAAACTTGTTTTGTGAAATTGAACATGCTGTCTCTATTATAAGGGAGAAATCGTCTTGTGCCCTGCCAAAGTGTTGGCATTTTTAACTATGGCAATGACAAGTGAACTGCTAGAATACAAACAAAAAGTGTTTTATTCAAACAACTGAGTTTCTTTCTAACTTCTCATTTGAGATGATGTCACACAAACTTGCTAAGTCCTGTCTACATAATTTTCTAGCGTCTTCAGCATGGCAGTTTGGCATGCGATAATGTCAGCTTTGGGAACGAGGCGCATGTGTGCAGCAACTAATTTTCCAAAGCATTCAGCTGCATCTTCAGGTTGTGTAGCTTTTGCTGGTTGGTCCATGCTAGTTGCTATCTTTTGCAGCACATGCTGCCTTTTGGTCCACATATCAGCTGACGACATAGCAGATTGTCGTCTTTTCCTCCCCACTGTCGAACAACAGCTTGCAGCAGATGCCTTGCCAATCGGTACGTCAGCCACGGTACTGCTGTCATCCTCCAGCGCTGTGGTCTCTGTATCTGTGGCATCTGGAGTATCATTGCGTTGGGCTGTCTGCAGTAAGGAAAATAATGTATTAAGTCTCTTGTACTTCCACAATTTATCAGTTTCTTTTCAGACAACAACAAGAGGATCGTTTGCTATTAAAACCTATATAGTAATTATCTGCAAGCAATAACTTATTACTGCAGCACACAAACAAAAATGCAAAATTTGAACTTAAGTGCCAAAACTATTATCATATCCGATCTACACCTAACAGCATTTGGAGCTACTTCAATATGCTTAACAAGATATGTTAATGGACACGTATTACGGCATGTTGCTATTGTAACATCTTACTGCAGCTAAGCGCACATTAAAAATAGCACATATCTTCCAATATTTCATCTAGCAGAAGCGGTTTATCACACAGACGAAAAAAGGAAATTTACCTCTGAGCTCTCCGGCATAGCTTGGTGAGTTTCACCACTCACCGAACGCTGGCAGTTCACTTTCGCCGCGTCCAAAAACTTAAGAATGCTATAGAAGCGCCAACGGCCTCGGTAAACATCTGAGCATGCCATGCCGCTCTTTGTTGTCTCCACCTTCTTTTTCTCCAAGCGGTAGGTGCGTCTCTTATTGTCGAAGAAGCGTCGTAGGGCTTCTGTAAATGAAAAGATATTTATTAGTACCACATAAAAATTTCGCTGTGTTGTTATGTCAGTCGCCATGTCGTCATATGACATGACACTGACTTTCCCAGTGCATCTTTCTGATAGTGTGAATATCGTCCTTTATTAGAGTACAAGAAGACGAACTTGTTCTTTTTTTTTCTCTCCCTTTTCTGTTCCATATGTCTAACACAAGAACACATATTATTCTTGTCTTAAATGATTGTTTGCAGAAATACGTCCACTTGATTGGTCTGTATAGACTGCAATATGTACAAATGAATAAATAAAAATAAATAAATCACTTTGTCGTGGGAACGACGTCACACGTATAGACAACATTTATTATTCCACAACGCCTTCCACATTACAGTACGCAGACGTACGTGCTATTCTTCGACGGCTACTTCCGTGAATATCTTCACTTTCGCCGCAATATTGCGTATGACTAGCGTCGGTGGCCAGGGATGTCGGCATCCGCTAGTAACAGCGTTTGGGATCTATGCCACGGGCGCTTGATCAAACCTTGCGTTTTCATCGAGCGACCGTGCCTCTGCTGCAACAGCATGTTTGGCAGTAAGCAAACGAATCCTGTCACTCCTAGACGCCGACGTGTCCAACGCTATGTACACGAAGTCTATCCACGTGACAGCGCCGAAATATATAGTTAAGACTACTTACTGGTGTCATATGGCCCGTGCGCTGGGCACTCCAGGTCCATTTCGCTGGCGATGCGCTGCCAAATAGTCTCCTTGGCTCTCGTGTCGGCGTATTCGGTGAGCGTCATGTCCCACAACGCGGGGAACTGCTCTACCAGATGTAAAAAAAAAACTGTTGCGTCGTCGCTCAGATTCATTTCAGTGCCTCGTGTAGAGTCGCGCGCGCACAGACACGAATGATGTCAGCAGCGATGAAGCTGTCACAGAAAGATCCCAAAGCCACGCTTGTTGCCAGACTGTAGAGCATGTTAGGCTAAATCCGCAGCATTCGACCCCCAAAATCCGGATGCGAAAAATAGCTCGGCATTTTCCGTCCGTGGGGGTCGCGGACGACGCGCGGACGGCACAAATCCGTGACGCGTAGTCACGTGATGCGCCGTCCGTCGCGAGAAAGACGGATTTCGTCCGTCGTGTGGATCCACCATTACCCGGCGCTCCGGGAAGCGACGGGCGCGTGTCCGCTAAACGCGATTTCTGCCCCTTATATTGACAATACAAAGAAAAAAATTTCAGAACCATAAATTAACTGGTCTGTTCTTCCCAACCCCAGCAATTCATGGAAATTGAAAACCGTTTCAGCTACCCTTTAAATGCGGCAAGGTGTACGTGGGCCAGACGGGATGCCGTCGGAACGACAGGCTTAGAGAACAGCGTAACGCATGCGAGCAAATATATCCGTGTCCAGCAATGTTGCCATTTATCGTAGATCGTGCAGATGAACTGCTTTCCTGACAAGTTGACAGTCGTCACTAAAGAAAGAGATAACATGGCCAGTGAAATCCCAGGAACTTTAGAATTAGAAGAAAATGACAACGGGGTGAGCATGCGTTCAGTAATGCTCACTAAAGCTCATGACGATGAACAAAACGAGAACAAGGTGAAAGCAGGCACCAACGTTTCGACAAGCGGGCTCGTCTTCCTTAAGGCGACATATCCTTTCCTCGCCACAGTATATATACTGTGGCGAGGAAAGCATATGTCGCTTTGAAGAAAAGTCCACTTTTCGAAACGTTGGCTCCTGCTTTAACCGTGTTCACGTTTTGTTCATCGTCTTAAAATTCCATCTCCCGCCTTCCCCGTGTTCCCTAACGCTGAAGTCATTTACGCAAGGAATGCATACACACACAGAACGCACAGATAGAATAATAACAACCAGATATGCGAGAACAAAATCTGAGAGGATTTGCTATAACCATAGTTCACGCAGTCGCAATTCGTTCGCCGCACATACAAGACGCACAAGACTGCACAGACTAAACCCGTCACTTCAACACAGACCTCCAGCCAGTCTACACCGACGTGAAGCGTCTCTTCTGTGTCGGTTATGGCTTGCAGTTGCTTTCACGAATGCCTACTCAGCACTAATTGGAATGGCTGATAGTCCTGCATGTGTTGTTTGCGGATGCGAGGAGAACATTGAACAATTATTCTGCCATTGTCCTAAATTTCAAGCACAAAGACAATCTTTGGCCAACACATTGAGGAAATTAGATGATCGTCCTCTGAGTGAACAGACGTTACTAGAGCCCCGTCCCGACCGATCATCAGCTCAGAAGGCAGTGAAGGCACTTTTATGCTTTCTCAGAACTTCTGGTTTACGCGAGCATCTTTAACTCAAGTGCTGTCCGTACGCGTATCTACACCTCTCTCCCTTCTCTCGCTTCCCCTTCTCCCTTCTCCCAGCGTAGGGTAGCCAACCAGACTATTGACTGGTTAACATCCCTGCCTTCCTATATTACTCTCTCTCTCTCTCTCTTTCTCATTTTGTGCTTTCTAAACTGTCATATGATCTGATAATAAACCTGTTGGTAGTTTGCGCTCCCCTGTTTCACTTCATGTCAGTTTCATACACAGTGCCCGTTTCATCCCCATTGGGTCTTACAGCCCTTAGCGCAAGAAAAAAAATCGAGTTTCACTTGTTTTTCTGGGCCACAGGTTGGCCCAATAAACAGTCAGTTTTCGTTAATGTCTGCTTCATCACCGTCACTACAACGCGTCACTATTGTACTAGGGAAAAGCGAAGTGTTCATAAATTATTTGCGACCGTTTACACTAGCTATTGTTTGGCTATGGTTAATGCCAAGAGATACTCTACATTGTGGTTTTAACAGCAGAGGACATGATTCAGGTTTATAAGCAATGGGATGAAGCGCGCAGATGCGTGAGATTACATGTCGTGACTGAACAGAAGGATGGCCGTGCGATTGTTTTGGTGAAGTAATGCTGGCATAAGTCAGCAGTTGAGAGGGGATAAAGCGAGTCGCTCGGTTTCGAATAGATTCTGAGTGTGTGGATAGATAATCCTGTCGTGGGTGTCAAATGGAGGACGTAAATTCCGGTTTCACACGGACAAGTGTTACATATGCAAGTTTCTAAGCTCAGGTGACGCAGCACTTAGGTTTGGCCATAGGTAGCCCAGTGTTCGGGGAGCATTGGAACAGATAGTTTCAAATGAGTTATCCATGGGCCGTATTCTGTAGCGGTTCGCTTTAGAACCGGTTCGGTCTGGCTGTCACGTCTGGATTACGTCACTCGGAGAAAGAGTGGAACGGGGTGGCGTGAGGGGAACCAATCAACGAGCGGCGGTCTGCCGGAAGATAACGTCATCATTTTTGTTTGTACTTGGGGGACGGTATAGCAACTGAAGGATGTTGCTGGTTTGATAAAAAAACATTCGTTTGTATAAAACACTTGCAAACATAAGTTTCAGTAATAAATGTGAGCTTGTGGCTCAAACGGCTATTGGGAGTTGTAATTTTATTTGTGTTGCTTTCTTATTTAGTCGCTAGGTGGTGTGCCATATGTTATGCAAACAACTTGCCTCGCTTTGTTTACGTTTTGGACTTGCTCGCGCGCCGAAACCGAAACGACGTCGTCGCACAAGGACAGGCGGCTGGGTCCTCATGTTTCAGCGAGGCAGCGCGAAAGACTCGTTTCATTTGTCGAGGAGCACCCCTACCTAGCAAAGGCGTCGTGTGTGTTGGGCCAGCGCAGCGGACGGCGGCTTTCTGTTGTGCCGTGGTTGGGAATCTAAGCAATCCTTTTTCTTTGCCCACAACCGTAATGGCCTTGGCGACGGCTGTAATGATCCGGCTGACCGAAGGCTGCGACAGTGCAATCGCTTCTTCATCCCCGACGCACTGTTTAAAGCTCCCCGTGGCAAAAAACTGCAGCGCGCACAGCACTTTCATCGTAGTGTCGTCACCACGAAATCTTTGAGGTCCGAGATGTTCTTCCAGCTCATCGCAAAGGCATCGCACTATGTCTTTGGAGAGCCTAAAATGCCTTCGAAACTCTTCGGCCATGCCGAAAGCGTCGCGTCGTTGCTTCTCGCCGCGTCGTTGTCTTTCGGCGCTCGCCAGCAGCACAACCAAAGGAGCCGCCATCGCCGTCTCTGTCTCGTCTCGTCTAGGCTCGTCAGCTAGTGCTAGACTAGCCGGCAGCCACGGTTGCCCTAGCAACCCTCCACATCATGCTCGCCACCGCGCGCGACCCTCGAGCGAACCACTTCTACGCGGTTCCTCTCGTAGCTGGGAACCGGTTCCTTTCCAGATGATTGACAACCTGTGTGACGTCAACAACATTTCTCGTCCCGCCCACCAGGGATGACGACAACGAAGCGCCGACCAATGGCAACAGCCAGACCGAACCGGTTCCAAAGCGAACCGCTACAGAATACGGCCCCATGTTACCACGCTGTCTTCTGAACACCAAGGTATTTATTTGTACGATGATGCGACGTCGATTGGGAAAGTATCTATCCTGCAGGTGTTGGCAGTGATGGTGCGCTTGCGAATAAATCGCATTGATTTGCATTTGGTAATACTGAGAGGCATGTGCCATTTCTCACACAACTCGGGAATTGTGTGCAGGTCAGGTTGTAAATGCAAGACGTCTTCGTTGAATTTGGGGTGCAATTGACGCAATCGTTCGCAGAGAGTCGTATTTTTATGGCAATGTTAGCATATAGATCATTTATATACATTAGAATTAACAATGGTAATAGTCCAGCTCCCTGAAGAACACCTGATGTTACAGAACTTCGATTTTTATTAGCACAAAGCGATTTTTATTAACACAGCTGAATCGCTTTCGCCCTTTCAGAAGCTGTTCGAGCCGTGAAATTAAATTCGGACGTAAGCCCAGGTGTGACAGTTTATGAAGTAGTAGATTATGTGTGACACTAACAAATGTTTTTGAGAAGTCTAAAAAGATGGCGTCTACTTGTAGGCGAAGATGCAGGTTGTGCAAGTCATGAGTGGATCGGGCGAGCGGACATTCACATAATAAATGTTTCAAAATCCATGTTGGTGGCGGTAAAAGAAGTTCACTGATTCAAGGTAGCCCATTAGACTAGACGATATAATGTGTTCCAGTAGCTAGAGCGTACTGGTCATTAGAGAAATGGGGTGGTAGTTAGCAGCGTCGGCACGGTCTGCTCCTTTGAAAATGGAGACGAAGTTAGCTTTTTTCCAGTCGTCGGGGACATCACCTGAGTTTAATGATCGTGTGAATATTACGCATAAGATCTGAGCTGATATTGAAATAACGTTCTTGGGACGCCTATTGTTAATGTGGTCACAACCTGCAGATGAGGATAGTTGAAGACTGTTAATTAGCTTATGAATATGTTCCCCCGCAATGTTGATATGAGGCATTTTCTGTATTGGGAATCGTAGGGTGTGTTCAGCAGAACAGATTATAGCTGTGGAAAACAGTGATGAAAAATCATTATTGAGAGGTTTCGCACAATGTTCATTTTTGATTGGGTTATTATTGGTGTTAACGAGTGCGATGGAGTTAGCTCGAGATTGAGGGGAGAGTATACGGCAGAATATGTTGGGGTTGGACTGGAGTATTGACAGAAGATTGGACGCGTTGAACTTGTCTTTGGCATCCCTTCATTTTTTAAGACAGACCTTCACACTCAAGCCATATTTTTTATTCATATTTGTGGAGCGTTATTGCGTGATGCTATCCTAAACTAGAGAGTTCGTATCACTTAATTGTCGTGTCACCTGTGCTATACTCTATATTTGAACCTAAGCGCTAGCCCAACTGGGACTTATTTTCTTATTAAAGTTTTCATTCTTTCCGAAAGTTTGTTGATAGCCCAAATAGCCTACCAGGTGACGTTAATTCTGTGCTGCAGCGATTACTCTTCATTGCGATATCAATTATAAGGACACTCCAGCGGCATTCTTGTCGTGGCCGTCGGCGTCGCGATCGCCGTGGTGTTCCGTATGAAGTTCAAGGGCGATAACTAAGTCGCTGCGCGTCGTATGCTATATGTGCGAGTAAAAAAAGCTCTCGAGGGAAGCCGGCAATCGCGGCTCAACCTGGCGCGCACGAAGGCGAAAGCGGAGAGCAAGCGCGCCGGCTTCCGTCGCTCGACAGAACGGGGGGGGGGAGATCGGAGGGAGGGGGGGGGCGACGTTGTGCTCTGGCAGGAATTGCGCATTTCGCGCCCGGACGCAATGGGTACTGACGATCGCGGCTCAATCTCGCGCGCCATACGGGGAGGAACGCGGGGAGGCTGCGCAGGAGGGAGGGAGAGCGGCTTCGACTACCCCAAGTGCTTACTTTTCACAGCCGTGCGTGGTCGCGCGCGACGTGTCTGACAAGGGATCTGCAGTCGGTGCACACGTTTGTGTGCGCTGTGTTCTCTCCACTCTTGCCTTGAAGCGATAGACCGCACGAAGGTCACTTCGCTCGCCGCTGCTGCCGCGCTTGCTCACAGCAGTGTCCGGCGTTTTTCAGCGAGTGTCCGCGCTCATCAAGTGTGAGGTGTTCACATTAGATTGCGCGCGCGGACACCATGCTTGGTAATTGAGTTAGTAAGTGAAGGTGTCCAAGTTTATACGGTCGATATAACTACTATCCTTGCTTCGCATAGCTGTGTTCCAATTTGCTATTGCAATCCAATGCTTTGCATTTCGGGCGAAACTGCGACTTTTTGATAAACTATAGCAGTCTGTCGATTTGCCTCAGAACAGCTGAGACAGTATGCACTCATGCATATGCTAAGAGTGTGCTATGCTCCTCTGTTTTATTGTGCGTGTTTTGATTTCTGTGGTGCATGAACGGGTGCCGTTCCCGATTGCTCTTTGCTAGGAAATACGTGTTTTATGTGCTTTCCTGCCTGGCACCTATTTAAAGTGCGCAATAGAAGTAAAAAATAAATAAATGAATAAACGAGGCTACGTCAAAATGAATTAGAAAAAACTGATTTTACGTATATGTATTCAGTCAAAAAACATGTGCTTACAGATAAAGCAATCAGGAAATGGTTGTATTGTCGAAAGTATCAGGAGGAAAGGCAATTTGGCAAATATAAATTAACTTTTAAAATGTGAGAAAGACACTATAACTTTAATGAAGGATGGAGTAAATAAAGAAGGGAAATTAGTAACAAACATGGCCTGACAAACATGACAAACACGAGGAGGATACGTATAACCAGATGTGTCTTTACCAAATGCTAGTTTGCAGAATGTTAAGCGCTGCTTTTCATATTCTTGTCATTAGTATAATTCAACAGCAAACAGATTCCAGAGCTCCATTTGGTTCATTATGCGCGTTTATTGCAGTATGTTGAACTTGTGGATATTATTATCTGTGTTTTGCCTCTGTAAGAACCAATGATTGACTGTGGAATATAAAATTCCTTGGAGTTGTGATATCGCAGGTGGAAATCTTTAGCGATGGTTTTGGTAAGTCTCTGGGTCTATCCACATGAAGCCTATTTACTGTAACATTTATCGGCTGTACTGTACGGGTAGCATAATATTTGTGGCAGAACGAGCAACGCTGCACATAAATACAGCTTCGAAATAATACGTAGACGTTCACTTACGGAAAAACTACGTATTATTCAAACTATTGAAAAAGTTGCATATCGTGTGTCAATGTCAATGTCGTTTTCGTGCATCATTTTTATCACAGGTGTCTCGAAGCCCGCACAAAAGATGCAACTCCTAAAGGGTTTCGAAGTAATCCTTGCATGTGCATATTGCGTTAACCTTCTCAGGCCAGTCCGCAACTTTGTGCGTGTCTCAACGTCACTCGTAGATGCGGAAATGAATGCAATAAAAAATCGCACGCACTTTTGCCTGTGAAGCTATCAGCGCCCGCTACGATGTCAAGCGTTTCTCCACGGGTCCTGAGCATTTCGGGATCAGCGCGATGCAGAGAAGCGAGCCATGCTTGCTTGCGCGGTGCTTGATGTGCCCAAGGAAGGCTCGTCCACGACAGACCTTGCCACAACGAGGCGGGAGTTGGGCGAGCCCGAAGCACTCGCATCAAGTTATCAAGTAGTGCGCACGTGCCAGGTTCTGCGGCGTGAATTGAATTAACCCCGGAAGTGGGATACGGGTAATGTCTATACGCGGACTCGGAAAGCTTATAACCCGATTACACACAAGGGAAGCCTGGTGCTCGTTCGCGTATGGCCGCATACTGCGCATATGCACTTATTATTAGGCGCCCACGGTGCAAATCGAAGGCTCGTAAAAGGGCGGCGGAGCTGCTGCCTGCCTCTTGGACTTCGGTAGTGGATATGCCGTCACCGCCGAGTGTTTATGTAAGGTCGTTTCATGGTAACTCGTGCACATCAAGGAAAAACTCAAAACCTTATCGAAAGCCGTGGTAGCCTCGCACCAGGCCGGCTATCCAGGTGCAAGTAGGAAGAGCCGCTCACCCAAAAATCGAGCACAGTTCACGTATAGCATACCGTTCTGACGAACACCAGCCGCTAGTAGCAGACGATGGACGCTTGCGTAGCGTCTCCGACAGGTGGCGCGGGTAGATGTATTACTCCGTTACGGAAGTGCATGCTCACTTTTCTCTCGCACTTGGTGCAAAGCAGTTATAACCTCGAAATGAATCTCTGCAACATAAAATAAGGAAAAATTTTGGTGTCTAGTTGGGTTCAGGGCTGTGACACGGCCAACCTACTGCAGTAGTAAAGTAAAGAAATGTTTACCCACGATGACGATACTCTCTAATGCGAAATTTGAGCACATCCCTATAAGTGTTTTCATTTCTGGAAATATTGGCTGGAGCGGAAAATCTCTTTCGTGCGGCACATTACAAACGGAGCGAAGTGTGGCGCGACTGCATCGCTAATCGAAAAATCTCGAGGGCAGAGCGTAGGTGACGCGTGGGTGCGATTCGCAGAAGACGCCGTAGACAGACTTCCGCTCATGTAGCGCTTTGTTTCTATGCAGACAACGCGCTCCCGTTAGGCGCCATCTCGTAGCCATCGTAGCTGCAAAGCCCGTTTTGCGCGGCACTACGGCGTTTTTTTTCACGCTTTCGCCATGCACTCCTCGGCTTTGAGCCTTATGGTTCCGCCGCAACCTCCTCCTCCGCTTTCCTCTTCGCGCTCTTTTCGCTATCACCGTCTTTCATCTCCCGCTGAGCTCCGCGGTCACTTTCATCCTTCGCTCTGTTCGTTCACTCGGTTACGAGGGACAATGCGGACGCCGACGCTCGTTGTAGGAATGGGCGTCTAAGAGCTGCGCTCTAAAAATGTGCGACGATCACGATACTCCCTAATGCGAAATTTGAGCGCAGCTGTATACGTGTTTTCATTTCGCGATATATTGATGCAAAAAATGAGACTGAAATGACCGCACCCACTGGCATTGGGCCAGTGCCGTTAGCGCCTTCGTAGAGGGAGGGGCATAATGAGCCTCATCGGAGCCAGCTGTGGCAGAAGATGACGATGAAGACGCTAGCAATAGCACGAGCGCGAGGGGCAGTATGGGAACGCTGACATGTTGAGCGGCATGGGAGCCAGATGTGGAAAAAGACGACGATGAAAGCATGAGCAGTGGCACCAGACCATTCACGCGGTTACGGCGAGGGACGCCAACGCTCACCCCGGGAACGGGCATGTAAGAGCTGCGCTCTAACTGTTACATCCTTCGTTATTCTGATGCGTTCCATTGTGATAGCAAAATTTGCACTACATTTGCCAAATAGTTGTACGGAAATATCGCTACGGACCAGTATTTCCGATGTCCAAGATCGAAGGGGCCCGTGGTGCGAAGACGACGACGACGTTTTGCGGCTAGCGCGGGCTGTATCCTTTTGGCGAAGTTCAGTGTATCGGCTCTGTAAATATACTTGTATATAACGTCACGTCTGCGTCTTCCCACGGAACATATTTGGTGGAGGTGGACATTCCTTGTACCCGGTCACGGAGCTACGTAGCGGACGGTACGTAGAGCCTTCCTTCATGGCTACCAGAGACGCCATCTTGGATCAACCGGCTCCGACAGCTGCTGCCAATGGCGTAGACAGTAATTTCGTTCGGAGAGGGGAGGGGGCTCACGTTGAAACTCGGCCTCCTCCTTATAGAATTCGTCGAGGGATCAAATGCATGAATAATAACTGCAATGACATTGCTAAAGATGCTGCAAACGAAGTTTTGAACGCTACGCACTGTCAAGACAAGTAAAATATGTTTTTTTTTTCATAACAGAATATCCTCGTATGGTACCAAAAATTTTTGTGCCCTAAATAACAGAGATCAATGCTTCCACGTTTTTTGTCTATTTAATAAGTAAAGACAATATCACACGAACTTTAGAACTACATTAGTTTTAAACCATCAAAGCAGTGCACGCCGCTGATATGAACAATGTAAAGGCCGTGAAATGAAGAAGTTGACGACAAATTTTTAAATTAATCTTTTTCATAGAAGAACCACTTATACATTTTTGAACATATGCAACGGCCAGGGAAAAATCTCAATGACCATGTCCTTCGTGCCCACGTATTGCGCAGGAAGAGAGGTACACGGTCGTGTATTGTGAGTAATTGCACCGAAATTATAGTCGCAACAGAGAGCACATATAAAACGCAGGAGTTCTGCAAAATATGTGAGGGCGAGTCAAATGAAAGTGAGCCAATGCGAATATATGACAACGGAGGTAGTTTATTAAAAAGTAGTCTCCATGAGCATTCAGAAATTTTCCCACTGAATAACGTGTCGCGTGATTGCCGTCTCAAAGCTTCTTGAGTTGCTACTTCAAAAGCTCTGTAACTGACTCTTTAACGTCATCGTCCGACGTCAATTGGTTCCATTGAGCTATTCTTCCTATTGCCCCGAATTGTAGAAGTCGCAAGACGACAGTTCTGGACTGTATTGCGGATATATCAGCGTTTCCCACTTGAACTTCGCTAGTTTTGTGTTAACCACATCAACTACGTAGGGATGGGCACTGTCGTGGAGCAGGATTACCCTATTCGTCAATTTTCCGCGTCGTTTATCCTTGATTGCGACAGCCAGCCGATCCGGCGTTTCACAATGATGGAAACGATTGATAGATTCCCCAGGTTTTGCAAATTTGATCAATAATGACCCTTGACGATCGAAAAAGAAAGTCAGCAACAACTTTCCGGCGAAAATGATGCCCTTTGCCTTCATTGGGGGTGTCGAATTTGAATGTTTCCACTGTAAGCATTGCCGTCATGTTTCAGGATCTTCAATGTGGCACCATGATTCGTCCCCGGTGGCAATTGCAGAAAAGAAGTCGTCACCCTCATTGTGATACCGGATCAGATGGGTCAAGGCAGCGCCGAACCTCTCCGTCTTCTGGTGGTGGTTCACAATCTTGGGTATCCATTGAGCACACAAGAGCTGATAATCGAGATGTTCATGAATTGTGTGAACCGAACCGTGACTGATGTTCACACGCTCTGCCAGTTCATTGATGCATATGCTCCGTTGTTGTCTAATCAGCTCATCAACCTTTGCAATTTTGTTGAGGTGATTGCACTGTGGCTATGGCGCGGTCTTGGATCATCTTTGCAACTCTCCCGTCTTTCTTTGAACCATTCCCTCCAAAGCTTCACAGCGGCCAATTAAATGCAATGTTCAAGGCACACGGCAGCCATACGGCGACTAATTTATTTTTGCGAAACACCTTCAGCTGTCAAAAACCTCACGACACCGCGCTATTCAACTTTTGAAGCATCCATTATGTCACGCAACTATGTTCAAGCCAGTGTATGAGAGCCTTAAAGAACATTTATCCGCACACCAGCGTGTCACTTTTCTAAATGAGAGATGCCTGTGTGCTACGTGGATGCCTCGAAGGTAATGAAACGAATTATAATAGCGCGGGGTGGCTTGGCTCACTGTCATTTGACTCGCTCTCGTACATTTGAAATGCGAAGATACAATGGAATAAACAAAAGTTAAGATACATCTTGGTAAAGGGCGAAATTGTGTCACTGGAAAAATGTTTACCGCAGGTATACACAAAACCTCGCAACGAGATGTTTAAATATATGTATAAGCCTCCTAGAAATCTAAATTTCTAAGAAAAAGTCACTGTATACAGTACGTCAAACAACGCAAATAAATATGTTGGACAATCACAGATTCACAGGTCACAGAATCCTAAAGCCCGCCCAACCCCCTCTCTCCCCTCCCCCCGATGTATCCCGCGCGACGGAAAGCGGGGCGCTTTTGCCGCGCTTTTCTCCTTTGCGCACACAACACCAAACCATCATCGTCGGCTCGCCCGTACCACGCTCCTTCCCTCGACGCTTTCACTTGCACATGCAGCACGTGGCGCGCATTCACGGTGTTATTGCCCTTCGACTTTATGCAGAACATGAGGGCGACGGCGATGGCAGGAATGCGCCTGAAGTGTCTGTATAATTGCTATCGCAATAATATGGTAAGACTATCCGGCAACTGAAGCGTCCCGTGGCCCGCGAAAGAAGAAGCCACGAAATCGAACTTACACCATGCGGCAATCGGCTCCGTTGCAACAATCTCTTTTTTTTCTTTTGTGGGGACGGAGCACGGAAATGAAAAAAAAATGCTAAGGAAAGCTTGTTGGACGCAATCGAATGCCTACTTTGGGCACCTCATGTGGCTACCGAAGGAATATCGAAGAAAACGTGAGACGCTTGGCCCGCAGAGAACCATACGCATACTGCTCGGTGTCCTACACCGGAGAGACAAGACTTTCCGGAGAGGTTGCGCTCAAGCGAACACGTTGCAATTAGTCGAGTCCCCACAGTAATGGCGGCAAGCGATCATTGTTTCTTTTACGCGTCTGCTAGCCAGAAAGCGTCCGACGCTCTGCCAGGCGAAAATCTACTCGGTCAGACAAAAACTAAAGCTCGCCTAAGTGCGCCGCGCGGCGGTCGGAGCAACACGGCAAAAAATTGAAGGACGCTTAAGCTTCGTCATCAAGACTGGAACGCGATAGCGTTATCGCACCCCTTTCGCACCGCCCCACTCATTCGCTCGGCATGCTCTTTCTTTCTTTATTTTATTTATTATTTGCATAATAATCAGGTTACAAATGGGGATTATACATACATACAGAGGGAGGTCCCATAGTCAATAGACTGTACAGGGGACCTCCCATTACAAATGAGTAGGATATATGAATACAAAGCAGCTATATGCAAAGACAAAAGACACCATGTTAAGTTAGTCACTAGCTTACGCAGTAAAATATTTAACGAAACAAAGCACTTATTAATATAATGATAACGATCAAATTGTTATATTGAGTGCAAAAATTTACGAAGTTTTGATTTGAATGTGTAAAAATGAGAGAATATCCTAATATGACACGGTAATGAGTTCCAAAGTAATGTGGCTGAAAAGTTAGTAGTAAATTTACCATAATTAGTTCTAGGTTTTGGTAGTAAATAGCTGTTGGTAGAAGCGAAACGGGTAGACGTGGAAAATGGATACTGGCTGGTAGTAATTATAGGGAACGGGAGCTTTCCGTTAACAGATTTATAAACAAGTATTCCAAGTGAGTATTTATTTAGTTTCTGTAACGATAAAATGCCGTTAGATCTGAGCAATGGAGATGCTTCCGATGTGTAGCTGCTACGTGTAATGATGCGAATTGCTTGATTTTGGGTATGCTGTAGTGGAGATAAATGTGTAGAATACGTGTTTCCCCATGATGATATGCAATAGTTAATATGCGTGTGAATAAAAGCGTAGTAGAGGGAGATGAGTGTCTTCATATTAAAGAAATTTCGAACTTTAATTAATATTCTAATTCCATATGCTGCCTTCTTTGTTAAGGATAAAACATGCTCGTCAAATTTTAGGTGTTTATCTAATATGACGCCAAGAAACAGTGCACTATCAGTAGGATAAAGTACACCGGAGGCAAAGGTTAGCGATGGATACACTGAGATATGTTTTTGTTTAGCTGAGAAGATGACGAAGTTAGATTTGGCAGTATTAATGTGTAGTTTGTTAAGTTGGCACCAAGTTATAGTATTTGCCGCGTCGTGATTAAGCTTACACATCAGTGAATCAAGACTTTTGTCTGTGGAGAAGATGGTAGTGTCGTCAGCGTAAAGGATACAGTCAGAGGACTTTAGGTATTTTGGGAGGTCATTAATGTATATTAAAAACAAGAGAGGCCCTAATATAGATCCTTGTGGTACACCAATGTTAGTTGTTTTAGGGTGCGAGTAAGTGCTGGAGATTGATACAGTGTATTCTCTATCTTTCAAATAGTTACGTAGTAATTGCAGTGCCGGGCCAGTTATACCAATAGAGTCTAATTTAGCAAAAAGGATGTTATGAACAAGTGAATCGAATGCTTTAGAGAGGTCAATAAATAATGCACCAGCGAAATTTCCAGCGTCAATTGCCTGCCGAATCTTGTCTGTTAGAAATATTAATGCCAAATCAGTTGAGTAACCTTCCCGAAACCCAAATTGATTTGGTGATAGGATGCAAAATTTTGATAAATAGCTTGATAAGCGTGTTACGATTAGTTTTTCGATAATTTTACTGAAGAATGAAAGTATAGCTATAGGGCGGTAGTTAGATGTTAGACGCTTATCTCCCTTCTTGAAAACAGGGATTATTTTGGCTTTCTTCAAAGAACTTGGATAAATTCCTGTTTTAAAGATAAGGTTCACTATGTGACAGAATGTTTCAGATATTAGGTAAGCTATCGTTTTTATAAGAGAAGGGCTGAAGTTATCAAGACCAGGTCCTGTATTTTTTAGACTGGAAATGACTGTGACTATGTCTTGAGGTGTTGCGGGATAAAGGAAAAAGCTATGGGGCAAACGGGGGTAAGTCTCGGTCAATGAATCTTCACACTCTTCATTATCTGCACAGAAGGAATTAATGAAGGAGTTTGCAATGTCCAAGGGAGTATCAAGGAGAAGATCCCCCGACTGTATCATAGTTATTTCGGAAGTATGGTTCGACCGACCTAAAAAAAGAGTTTAATACGTTCCATTGCTTTCTGACATCATTACCTGCAGACTTAATTTCATTTTCATAATACGTCGTTTTAGCCTGTTTGAGCAGTTTTCCTAGTAAGTTAGAATATTTGTTATACCTTTCGTGAAGTGCTGTGTTAAATGGCTGTTTTTTTGTTTTTCTGTAAAGGTTATCTTTTTTCCTTAAGCAATTTAGTAAACTGGTAGATAACCATGGGTTACGAGGAGCTGAAAACGTTTTTTTACAATTTATTAGTACCGTGGAATCTGAAATAGCTTTAGAAATTATTTGTGAGAATGTATTATAGGCAGTTTCTGGGTTATCACATACCATTACTGGGGACCAGTCTGAAGCGGCAATTATTTCAATAAAAATTGACGAATTAAATTTCTTTCTGGTGAAGTTTGCATCGGTAATGCGAGCAGTAGAAGTTAAGCGCACGAATGTTGGGTAATGATCGGTTATTGAAGCTTCGACCACACCACAGTCAGGGTTAGTAAGAAGATTGGATACTATGTGGTCGATAAGCGTGCCCTGTTTATCCGTGGGACAACGAGTCGGAAGAGTAATTAGGTTTTCATATCCTAACCCATTGAGGCAGCTAACGTAGTCATTAAGTAGTGTATTGGATGTATCTAAAAGGTTAATATTAATATCACCCATGATAATGACATTTTTCTGTTCGAATGTTAAATTATGTAGCAAATTACCTAGGGCTAAGCAAAACGCGCTTCCAGATGATGAGGGTGAACGATAGATGCAGCCAACTATTAGGTTTTTCTTATCTTGTGAAAAGAATGTATCATCAAATTCGACCCAGACAGATTCACAGTTCGCCACGTTAAGTGTCAAGTCAGATCGCCTGTGAAAACGCAACTCTGAGGACACAAAAATAGCAGCACCACCATGATTACTGTTATCACGGTGGCAGTATTCGGCTGAGTATGAAGGAAAGCAATACAAGTTACTGTGGGAAGCGGAGAGCCAGGTTTCACTAACGCAGATAACAGAGAAATTATGACGGGTAGATGATAAAAAATTTGTGATGCCATCCATGTTTTTTTGCAGACTTCGCGCATTGAAATGGATTAGTGAACGGCAGTGCGATGAAAAATAAGCCTCAAGTTCTTCAGGTAAAAAGTACGCAGCCATTGGACAGAATTTAAAAATTGAAAGTTGGAAGGCTTATGCAAAGTTAGGTAATGATAGATAGATCAGAATCAGAAGCGATGCGAAATACCCTACTATCGGGAGATTTCCGCACTTTGATTTGACAGTTTTCTGTCCAGATGAACTGCCAACCCCTTTCCTTCTTTAAGGCAAGCGTCCTGGAAAACAGACGCTTATTGTCTGGCGATAGATGCTCATTGATGAATATCGCCTGCGAGTGCTCTCCTGAAAACCCTATACTTCGGGTATTCAGTCGAGCCTTTCGCGCCTTCTTCATGAATTCAGTTTTTTTTGATCGAGAGCAAAACCGCACGATTATATTCTTTTGGCCAGACTTTGCTGGTACGCGATGAACTGTGTCAACATCTATGGCTGAGACTGTGCAGTTGATTTTGTCGGTGATGGCAGTCAGGATTGCGGTACAATCCTCCCCCTGGGTACAGGGCACCCCCTTTATTTCTAAGTTATTTAATCTTGAGTATTGCTCAAGGTCAGCTACTTTCCTTTGAAGGGCCTCGTTTTCTGCTTTTAGAACGCGGTTTGCCGCAGATAACTCAAGCTGTTGAGATCGGGTTGACTCGACTACTTCGTTTAGAAGCTTTAGGCTGTCATCCATGCGACCAACTTCAGTTCTCATCGCACCGATGTCTAATCCTGTGTCCTGAAGCTTAGTTTGTATGCTAATGACAAGCCGGTCGACCAATTCATTCAACCGATGTTTGAATATAGCTTCTAGCTCGTCCATCCGCCTACAAAGTTCAGCATTTGTCGGCATTACGAGGATGGCTAAATAGTGAACACAATGCGAGTACGGTAACAGAGAAAAGCAATAGCAGCAACAACTGTAGCAGCAGCAGTTACAGGACTTGAGAAATTCTAAAAAAACATATCGAGAGTAATAAAAGCAACCGACCTGTGAAACCAAGGAAGTTTGCTTAGATGCGTGCTTGGGAATGCAACTGCTGCTGCTACAACAGTGATGCTCTCGTCGGGACGGCTTTTATGGCAGGAATCCGGACTGCGTAGAGTGCAGCTTGGGGGTGGTTTCAGCGGAGTGCGCGCCGAGATCAGCAGGGTAGTCAGCGCCGCGCAGGCACGTGTACGATGCAGGGATGACCAGCCAGGTAGTCACCGCAGCTATCCAAGGGACAGCCGATGCAGCTAGCCTGTGAAACCAAGGAAGTTTGCTTAGATGCGTGCTTGGGAATGCAACTGCTGCTGCTACAACAGTGATGCTCTCGTCGGGACGGCTTTTATGGCAGGAATCCGGACTGCGTAGAGTGCAGCTTGGGGGTGGTTTCAGCGGAGTGCGCGCCGAGATCAGCAGGGTAGTCAGCGCCGCGCAGGCACGTGTACGATGCAGGGATGACCAGCCAGGTAGTCACCGCAGCTATCCAAGGGACAGCCGATGCAGCTAGCCTGTGAAACCAAGGAAGTTTGCTTAGATGCGTGCTTGGGAATGCAACTGCTGCTGCTACAACCGAGATGAAGGGGAGAACGAGATGAACGAGACGAGATGAAGGGGAGAACAGGGCGAGTGGCGTGATAGCTGTCGGGGCAGCACCGTACATTGCGAGGAGGGGGTACATATTGTGTGTTTGCCGCAAGATTTCTCTGCGTGTGCACCATTTCTTCTGCACCAAGCGCAGAAGAAATGTATCGGAAACGCACTTCGCTACTCATTTAGCTGCGACTTCTGTAATTTACATGCTCATAATTACCGATCTACACCGCAGTATAATTTTGTACAGCACGTTTCTAAGGCAACACCGCATTAATTAGAGGCGATTTTGTCTCGCTTTGAACCATGGAACTCATGGCTGAGTGGTAGCGTCTCCGTCTCAAACTCCGGAGACCCTGGTTTGATTCCCACCGAGCCCATCTTGCAAGTTATTTTTATTTATGGATAGCCTTCCGGGATTTTTCGCTCATGGCCAACGCCGCCGACACCGGCTTTTCTGCGACACGAGCTCCTTAACGCTGTCGCGTTAAAACGCATGCGCTCTGGCTGGCTCTGGCAGCCCACGGGTAGCGAGAGCAAGAAAATTGAAGAGGCTCAACGTGGGGATCCTCGCAAATAAACGTCAAAGTAGAAAAATAAGACCGTAATTACCTTTGCTGGCTTTGGTGTCTTGACATGGATGCTTTGGGCAGGTAAAAAAATGTTGATATTCTTTTCTGTGACATCACAGTACAGGCGCCCAAATCTTTAACTGGCGTGCGCGAGCGGCGACTTTTCCGTGCGTCAGCGCTGTATGACGGGGCGCGGCTGGAAAGAGTCTGAGGCTAAGCGCATGCGGACAAAGCGCGCTCAGCTGGGCCCATCGTCTGCTAAGCTGTTTCCAGCCTCGCCCCGTCATACGGCGCTGACGCTCGGAAAAGTCGCCGCTCGCGCACGCCAGTTAAAGATTTGGGCGCCTGTACAAATGAACCACCACAACGCTTCATCTGATCGGATCTCGCTGCGTGCTTTGCCAACTTGTCTGACAGTGTGTTGATTTGGCTTGTCTCGTTCAGTCTAAAAACAGTTGCACCCTTTCGGGTGTATATTTGCCACACAACAATAATCGTCATCTGTCTTGTCGGCATTTCCTTTCTTTAACGTGGTCAGCCCGGTACTTTCCAGTAAAGAACGGCATGCGCGTTATCAGCATGACATAGCATTCCCGACAGGAGAGTAACGAGCGCAGCGTTTTCAAGAAAGGAAATACGGGAACACAGATGACGATTATCGTTGTGTGGCAAATATACACTCCAAAGGGTGTAAACTTTTCTTCGACTGTTGTGTGGCTCAATGTACGACTTTAGAAAATTAATACACGTTTGGCGTCAAATGTTTATAACAGCAATAAAACTAATATGTTCCGCAATTAAAAATTTAAAGCACGGCTTTGGAAACGTCAGTGCACCTTTTGCATAAAAAGTTTATTATGAGAACTTTATGCTCATAAAGTTTCGAAATTGAAATCCATGTGCTCGGTAGGTTCCGCGGCCTCCGCGAGATGCCGCGACGAGCCCGCTCGCTGTCAAAATGCCCTTGAGACTTTGGGCTCGGATGGGACTCCTTGCGTTATGTGACTCCCGGTGCATGGGCGTTGCCGCGAAATCCAAGCCGAGTTCGCAGTGTTCCAGCTGAATTGTCTTTTTCGAGCGTGCAAAAGACATTCCAGCCAAAGTCCACAATGATTTCCCGCGCCCGGGGTTGTATTGGTCGGCGGTGTATTCCAGCACGAAAAAATTTCAGGGGGGGGGGCTGCATCCCTATAAGCCCCTGCCACCCCGGGCTACGCCCCTGGCTACTGCCACTCCGACAACCTACATCGCCCTCTCCGCTCTCCGTGATCCTGGCATATTCTCGGGAAAAAATGGGGAAGACGTGGAGGACTTGATCAGCCGATGCGAATGCGTCAGCGCCATTAACAGATGGTACCCTACTATTATGATCGCGAACGTAGTATTTTATCTCGGTGGCACACCTCGAGTATGGTTTACGACACACGAAGACGAGCTCACCAGCTGGGATACGCTTAAACAAGAGCTGCGAGACTTTTTCGGCAATCCTTACGGTCAATAACATGCCGCGAAGAAGGCGTTATCCAACAGAGTGCAGGCGTAAATATAGCCCTAGGTCACGTACATTCAAGACGTCTTGACTCTGTGCCGCAATGTTGACGCATACATGACTAAGCCAAACAAGGTTCCCCACATTCTGAAACATATTGCTGATGACGCCTTCAATTTGCTGGTCTTCAACAATGTGTCGATGGTCGACGCATCTATCAAAGAGTGCCGCCGCCTGGAACTCGCAAAAAGCCAACGTATCGACCAACAGTTTGCCCGCCTACCAAACACCGCGGCGACATCTTTCTGTGCGGACGATTCCCATTCCAACAACACTGGCAATGTTACTCGGATCATCCGAAGAGTGATTGAGGCTGCCTATCCGGCTAGTTCCCTGAACACACCTGGGGTCATGGTTTCCCTGATTCAGGCAATCGTACGCCAAGAGTTCGCCAACATGGGTCTTCACTCCGTGTGTTCGGCCCATCACCCCGACGCCCGCCCGGATTCTTCAATTCCACCCCTCCATACCACATCTTAATATTCACCACGCTTCTTCAACCGGTATGAACGGGGCATTGCCGACGACGAGCCCATTTGTTTTCACTGCTGTCGAATCGGGCACATTTCTCGCCACTGTCGCAGTCGCTGGAGTTCCCCAGCCCGGACCATCTATCCTGGTTCCTCTCGCCCAAGCGGCTCTTTTCATCCCTATGCCGCACAGTCCTGCAATGCCGCCACTGAACCTCCTGCGCAGAAACACCCCTATTCGCGGTCGCCTTCGTCCCAAAGCCTACAACCTCGCACGCCCCAGCCCCGTCACTCATATTTCCCGACTCTCTACGGATGCTCGCAGCCTGAAAACTAAACTATTCAGCGCCTCGTGGTGATGCTGCATTGCCCCTACGCACCCAAATCCTCTGGTGAGGCTAACCTCTGATATGAACCATCTTGACGTATAGTCAACGGTGTTCCTGTATCTGCTCTTATAGAGAATGGTGCGCATTTACCTGTTATGAGCGTTGCCCTTCAGAACTGCTTGAAGAAAATAATAACAGCCGCCACGACGCCTGTTTTCCGTGTTGTCAACGGCGGAACAGTTCCCGTAATTGGTGTGTGTGTGCCACCCGAGTTTCTGTCCCCGATCGTTCTACAATCGTTCTCTTCACCGTCATCCGCCCACTGACTCCACGACATTTTTCTCTGCCTGGACTTCCCCTCCGCGCATTCCGCTTTGATGGTCTGTTCAGCCCGTACTCTCCGCCTCGACCTGCCTGTCCTGGACCCTGCTGAACCATGACCCATTCGCCTCAGTTCCGCACGCTTCGTTCGCTTGTCACCTTCGGCACTGACTTACATTGACTTTGTGTCATCCCCGCCTGTGCCCTACGGCCACTACATCACGACTCCCATGCAAGACGTTCTTTTTGCGCATGGTATCGTGGTACCTCATACAGTTTTATCTAGTACGACCAATTGCGTCTGCCTGCCAGTTGTCAATTTTGGCTTGACGACGCAAGTGCTGCCTCGCGGGATGTCTCTGGCCAGGCTTTGCACCTTCGAGGATCACGCAGCAGCATTTATTGTAGTAGACAACAGTTCAAACCACCCTACTCTAGCACCACAATTTGCAATTTGTACTATCGCCAACTTACAGAGAATGATTGAGCCCGACTTGCTGTCCGAGCAATCTGATGAGCTCTATCACGTTCTGTTTTTACACTGTGATATTTTTGACTTTATTGATCGTCCTTTGGCCCCAACAACAGCTGCTAGACATCGCATAAACACTGGCGAGGCCCCTCCTGTTCATCGCCGCCCGTACAGAGTATCGCCGGCTCAGCGTCAAGTTATCAACGAAGATGTTCACAGAATGCTTGCCAAGAAACTTATTGAACTTTCGTCTAGTTCTTGGCCGTCCCCTGTTGTCCTGGTGAAAAATAAAGATGGCTCATGTCGATTTTTCGGGGATTATCGTCACCTCAACAGAGTTACAACAAAGGACGTGTATCCCCTACCTCGCACTGATGACGCCCTTGAATGTCTCCACAGTGCTCGTTGTTTCTCTTCGAGTGACCTTCACACCGGCTGCTGGTAGATTGCCGTGGACGATCTAGACCACGAAGAGACTGCCTTTGTGAAATCCGACGGTGTTTAGCAACTCAAACTGATGCTGTACGGTGTATGTAACGCTCCGGCCACATTTGAACGCATGATGGACTCCCTTGTTCATAGATAGAAATAGACCACATGCTGTGCTACTTAGACAACGTTACAGTATTCTCCCCCACATTCGCCACTCAGCAGTCCTAAACGTTTTTCGTCGGGCTAGCCTGAAGCTAAACGCACCACAGTGCCACTTTGGCCGTCGCCAGATTACCGTGCTTGGACACCTAGTTGATGGAAACGGAGTGCAACCGGTCCTTGGCGAAATCCATGCTGCTACGCACTTCCCTGTTCACAAGTTTGTGAAGGATGTCCGCAGCTTTATCGGCTTCTGATCGTACTTTCGCCGCTTCGTTAAATGTTTCGCGGGCATCGCACGGCATCTTACCGAGCTTTTGAAGGAAGGCGCGCCTTTCAAATGGGGCTATAACGAGGCCTGTATATAGGCTCTAGCATCCCATCGACCTTATCACCACGCCACCCCTTTTGGCCCATTTTGATCCTTCTGCCCCAACCGACGTCAGTACCGATAGCAGCGACCACGGAATCGGCGCAGACTAGCACAACGTCAGCGCGGCAACGACCGTGTTAGCGCTTACGCCAGCAGGCTCCTCTCAACTTCCGAGCGCAACTATTCTATCACTTAGCGTGAGTATCGGGCCGTAGTGTAAATGGTCGCAAAGTTCTGCCCATTTACATGGCCGACCCTTTTCGGCCGTCACAAACCATTACGCGCTTTGCTGGTTGTGCTCGCTGAAAAATCCTGTAGGACGACTTGCTCGCTGGGCATTACGCCTACAGGAATATTCGTATTCTTTCATATAAAAATCTGGCCGTCTCCACGAGACCCTGACTGCCTGTACCGCTACTCGGTTGACCAACTTGACGATGGCGACAGTAGTACTTCCAACTGCATTTTCTCTGTGTCCGCCTTCGCTAACTTCGCCGATGAGCAGTACTGGGACCCATCGCTACGAGCACTCATCGAGCGTCTGCACTCTTCATCTATTGAGGCCTCTGTTCACCGACACATCCGCCAGGACGGCATCCTGCACCGAAGTGACTTTCTCCCTGACGTATCTGATCTTCTTGTTGTGCCCAAATATCTGCGACGTACTGCGCTATTTGAGCTCCATGACGCACCCGCGGCAGGACACCTTGGGGCATCTCGCACGTATGACCGCGTTCGCCGCCGCTTCTATTGGCCCGGTCTCGCTTGCTCCGTCCGACGCTATGTCGCTGCCTGTGATTCCTCCCAGCATCGGAGAACGCCTCAGGTGTTGTCTGCCGGTCATCTCCAGCCGATCACCCTCCCCGTGGAACCATTCTTCCGTGTCAGATTAGGTCTCCTCGGCCCCTTTCCCATGACATCCTGTGGCAACAAACGGGTAGCCGTCGCGACCGATTACGCCACCCAGTACACCATCAAACGGGCTCTCCCGACCAGCTGCGCCGCTGACGTCGCAGACTTGCACGACTACATGTTGATCCATGACGCCCCGCGACAGCTGCTTACGGACCGTAGTCGTAACTTTTTGTCGAACGTTATCGCAGACATTGTACGTTCCTTCTCCACTCAACACAAGCTGACCACCTTATACTATCGTCAGGCCAATGGCTTGACTGAGCGGTTAATCCGCACCCTCACGGAAATGCTGTCCATGTACATTTCAAAGGACCACCATGACTAGGACATTGCCTTTCCTTACGTCAAATTTTACTACAGCTCTTCTCGCCACAATATACCGCGGGATTTTCTCCATTTTATATATTGTATGTTCGCGAACTGCCTTGCTCCTTGATACTTCACTTCCTCCTGCTGCGACCCCAACAAGCGATTATGCGCGCCATATCCAGCTCTTCTGGACACGTACCAGCTAGCGCCCCAAGCGGCCCCGGCACGAAGCTAGCGCGTTTTCAATGGAACGAGTAGGTTTTTCGCGAATAACAAAAACTGCAGGTCGATTATTGAAGAAGGCAGGTGACAGACATATTCTTGAAGACAATCCACACGATTCAAATGCAGTGATCACGCTGTGGCAACCAAGAATTCTGTTCCTAGAGGGGTTAAAGATTCTGCAATGGAAGCCTATGCAAACGACGAAAATTTGTGCTCGATTTTCGAGACAAAATCGGCGGCTGTGATAAAACTACGCCGTGTATTGTAAAATTCGCTGCAGCATATGTAGTCCGGAGACTTAGCTTTCGACTGATGCCTATCTCGGCTCTCAACACATGGCGTAACATTGCTGCGAAAAGCGATTTTTGACACACCGTTGTGCAAGTTCACGTGGTATCTATAAAAACGAGAGCGTATCACTCGTGGCATCCTTGCAAGCCGTGTCCGAGTGGTTTCATCGCTCGCACCGGTCGTTCCGCGTCATGTCGGCAGTGGGTTCGATGCGGCGGTGGTTTTAACGCCACGTAGGACTGAGTTCGGCAGAGTTCGGCATTGGCAAAAGTCATGATTTGCTTTCACTTATGTTTCTTTCAGGATGGCTCTGAAATATTGTATTTTCTGTTTTTGCTTCCTAAAACGTAAGAATGGGTTGCTTATTTGTTAAGTCATTGTTTTTATTATATTGTATTCCTTGGAGAACATAAAAATAAGCATGCGTATGTCTTTGTATTATGTTTAAAAACATATATATATATACTATCGTGCTTGTAGCATGGATATACTCATGAATTCTGGACATCGCACCTTCACCAGCCTGCAGAACTTCACGCCAATGCACAAGCGTAACTGAATGGCCAAAATTTTAAACAATTTCATTTCTGTGATATAGCCGAGTATCAATAAGTTTCAACTGTGTGCGCCAAAAGGGTAGTCAATTTTAACAACAAATACATTTATGGCGCTTAGTCGGAACATTGGTCGTGAGTGAAAGCAGTGTTTTGGTCGGATATGGGTGGTTATGTCACACGAAACGAGCAAATGGTCTTGCACGCTCTCAGCAGAAGGCATATAGACTTGAAGAAGCGCGAAATTTAAACTGTAAAGCGATTTTATTACAGCTCGAGTTTTGAACGGTAATTGCTGAGCGAGTGCCGTTAAGTCTGTTTTCAAGCGCATGCTGTTGCGAGGAAGCAGGGAAGGAGAGGGAGTGTATATCCGTGTACACGCCTTGAGCGTGCGTGCGTGTGTACTTGCATTTGCGTCTGCGCGCGTGTTTGTGTCTCCGTATTTGAATCTGCGTACACACGAGTGCGTGTATGCGTGTGCGAGCACTCGTGTGCGAGCATACGCGCATTTGTCTGTGCATGCAGTTCCGGGTGCCTGCGTGCGTACCTTTTTGTGCGTGTGGGCACGCGTGGACGCGTATAAATGTGAATGCGGGCGAACATGTGTCGTATCTGTGTGTGTGCGTGTGTGTGCGTGCGTGTGGCTGTGTATGTGGGCGTGCATGTGAGTATGCGTGTGCGCTGTTGCGAGCGTGCGTGTATGTGCGTGTGTGTAATAGAGAGAGAGAGAGAGAGAGAGAGCACTTCCCCGCTTACGCCTACTCTCCGGGACGAATGGGATACATAGTTCAATCATAATCATCAGCCTGGTTACGCCCACTGCAGGGCAAAGGCCTCTTCCATACTTCTCCAACTACCCCGGTCATGTGCTAATTGTGGCCATGTTCTCCTTGAAAACTATTTAATCTCATCCGCCCACCTAACTTTCTGCCGCCCCATGCTACGCTTCCCTTCTATTGAAGTCCACTCCGTAACCCTTAATGACCATCGGTTATCCCTCCTCATTCAGAGTTCAAACCCATATTTAAATCTACGAGAGAAGAACGAATGACTTTGCATTTATAGTACTATCTCTTTCTGAAAGCGAAACCAACGCGAAAAAAAAAAGAACGCCTGAGACGTGAATATCGCCGCCCCAGATTTCGTCACGATGGCACGAGTGATGGCACCGTCGCCATCGGCACGGCTCTGTGAGCTGTTCACCTTCGTTACCTTCCTTACCACGGCAGCAGCTCATTGCCTTCAAGCCAGCGACAATGTTTGTCCTCTTGCATTCCTTTTTCCTTCGTCTCTTTTTACCTTTCGGTCCACACTTCAGTGCTTCGCGCTGCAGAAATTTACACCATCACACATATGTTTAAAATAATATATACATGTATATATATAATGTTGTCCGGAGACTCGGCGTTCGATTGATACCTATTTCGACTCTTTACACATGGCGCAACACTGTTCCCAAAGGCAATTTTTGACATATAGTCGTGCAAGTTTGCGTCGTGTCTTGATAATCCCATGCTTGTCAGTGAGGTATCGCCGGTAGTTGTAGGCGAGTAGTTAAATCGCGTGCGCGTATTGTCCCGCGTCAGGCCAGCAGAGGGTCGATGCCATGCTCCATGCAAATTCTTTTTAAAGCCAAATATCACTTAGTTCCGCAGCCTCCCACCAGATGGCAGAAATACCAAACTCAAGATTTTGTTTCGGTTTTGGTTTTTCAGTGATGCTCTTCAAGTATTATATTTTCCATTTATCCTTCCTAAAACGTAGCGATGCGTTCCTCAATTGTTAATGTATCGCTTTTTGCAGGAAGGCTGTATATGGCTAGCCGATTCATCCGTCCGACTCTCGCCTGTACGAAGTAAACTCCGCCGGCGCAAGCCCATGCTCATTCACGAAAGAAAAAAACGAGACGCGCGATTTGCTGTCCGAGTAGTGACGCGATAGATCTCTGTTGCAGCGGAGCCCGCGCGCAGCAGTATCTCTCCGGCTCCACAACGAGTACGCATCCTACGTACTCATGGGGAGCAGGCAGCTTTCGATCAGCAACGCCGCGAGCCGAACCGGGAACAAGCTTGTCTACGCCGTGCCAATGTTGTGACCCGGGCACGAAAACAGGCTCATGCAGCCGAGCGCAAACAGCAACTGCGTCATATACAGCTTTTCTGGACACGTACCAACTAGCGCCCCAAGCGGGCCCAGCACGAAGCTAGCGCGTTTTCAATGGAACGAGCGGGGTTTTCGCGACTAAAAAAAGCTGCAGGTCGATTACTGAAAAAGGCAGGTGACAGACGTGTTCTGGAATACAACCCACACGAGTCAAATGCAGTGATCACGCTATGCCCTTAAGAATTTTGTTCCCACAGTGGTTGAAGATTTAGCAATGGAACCCTATGGAAACGACGAAAATTTGTACTAGATTTTCGAGGCAAGATCGATGGCTGTGATAAAACTACGGCGTCTATCGTAATACCCATTGTAGTGTATGTAGTCCGGTGACTCAGCTATCGATTGATGCTTATTTTGACTCTCCACACATGGCTTAAAACTGTTCCCAAAAGCGATTTTTGTTACTGTCATGAAAATTCACGTGGTATCTATAAAAATATGAGCGTACCGCTCGGCGAAGCCTCGGAAGCCGTGGACGAGCGGTAGAATAGCGCGCACCTATAATTCCGTGTCACGGTGGCGACAGGTCCATTCTCGCTTCGCACTTTTTTTAAGCCGCATAGGACCTAGTTTTGCAGCCTCTCACTAGATTGCAGAAACACAAAACTGAAGATTTGTTTTCGGATCTGGTTTTTCAGTGGCGCAGCTTTTTCTTTAAAGCCGCATAGGACTTAGTTTTATACTCTCCCAACAGATAGCAGAAACACAAAACTCAAGATTTGCTTTCGGTTCTGGTTTACCAGTGGTGCTCGTGAAATATTATGTTTTCCATTTTTCCTTCCTAAAACGTAGCAGTGTCGTGTTCTTTTGTTAAGTCATCGCTTTTATGAAAATTTATTCAGTGGACATCGTAACTGGAAGGTTGCGCATGGCTTTGTGTTATGCGAAAAAAAAAAACTTTCGTGCTTTGTAGCGTGGAACCTGGGAAAACAAAATGGCTATTCTTATTGTGTTCTTCTGGAAGGTCCGTTTTCTTCAACTTTCGTCTGTACTTAAAGGCACACACTCCGAGCGAATCAGGTCCACCTGGGCCACAATGCCACCCTGTGGCCAGTGCCATTCCTATGCAACATTCGTGTGGAACAAAGGGTCTGCTAGGCTGAGTCGCTGCCCGAACGTTATTTCTAAAGATTCATCGAAATAAGAAATGTACCAACTAGGAGATGTGCAGCGTATGGATTAATAGTTACTGTTAATGTGTTCCCTACAGCCAAGTAGCATGAATCCGTAGGTGTGACCTTAAAAAAATATTTGAATAAATGTCCCGTGTCTGTCCCTTTCGCTCCACAGAGAAGCTAGCTTGGCTAGCCGTCAGCATTTAGGATCAACATATGGCGTTCCTCGTTGGGCGCATTTGCTTTTAATGCGAAGCATTCTTTGGCGAGTACCCCAGCAATTTGGTAGCAAAATGGTGCAAAATCGTGTCTGTAACGGCAAAAAACTTGACGCATTTCTCATATAAATACATAGGTCTTTATAAAAAGGGTTGGGGTGGGCAACTTGAAATTGGAAGTGGCATCAGCATGAATTTTGGCGTGATATCTTTGGGTCAAGTTGAATTTGGTAGTGATATGGGAGTGGCCCAACCTAAATTTAGGGTGACATGGTAATGAGCCAAACTCAATTTGAGGCTGATATGGGGGTTACCCAACATAGATTTGTGGTGATATAGGGGTCGGTAAGCCTAAGTTTGGGGGAATATGAGGGGTGGGCCAGGCTGGATTTGGGGATGATACGAGGGTGGGAGAACCTAAATTTGAGGCTGATATGGGGGGTGGGCCACCCTAACCATGGCAGTGATATGGGGCTGGGCCAAGCTGAATCGGGGGGGGGGGGGGGTAAGGGGGGCTAACCTAAATTTGGGAGTGATTTGCGGTGGGCCATCCTCAATTTGAGGTGATAGAGGGTTGGGCCAGGCTAATTTTGAGGCTGATATGGGGGTGGGCCAACCTGGATTTGGGGATGATATGGAGGTGGGCTAACCTAAATTTGGGGGGGGGGACATCGGGACGGGCTAACCTAACCATGGGGGTTATGTGCGGCTGGGCCAAGCTGAATTGAAGGGTCATATATCGGTGGACTAACCTTAATTAGGGGTGATTTGCGGTGGGCCATCCTAAATTTGAGGTGATCGAGGGGTGGGCCAGCGTTAGTTTGGGGCTGATATGGGGGCGGGCCAACCTAGATTTGCAAGTGGTATTGGAGTGGGCCAATCTAAATTTGGTTGTTTGTGGAGGCGGGCCATTCTGTATTTGGGGGTGATATGGGGTTGGTCCTACCTAAATGTAGGTGCAATCTCGGAGTCGGCCAATATTAATTTGGGGGCGATATTGGGGTGTGCCAAACTAAATTGTGGGGTTGGTCGACTCGAAATTTGGGGGTAGCTTATTGAAATTCGTGGGTGGACCAACTTCAAAATTAGTGGTGGCCCAAATGAAATTTGGCATTGGGCCAACTTGAAGTTGAACGCTGGGCGAAATGAAAATCGGGCGTGACCGGCCGACTTTAAATTCGGGCGTAGGTTCATTTAAATTTGAGGGTGTGATAAATTGAAATTTGGGGGTGGGCTAACTGAAATTTGGGGGCCTGTTTACGAATAGTTAGACAACACCAGTGGTGTTTCTGCATCCGTTTCATCATCGCAAAATACGTATATTAATAATTGTTAGCCAATACCCCTCAATGTGAGCTACCACTCGAGCCTTCCTAGCCACGCACTGGGCTGATAATGTCACAGGAGTGCTCTCATCGTGACGACTTCGGCGTTCAATGTGGAGATCCACAAGAACTTATCGCAGACCAAGCTGGCCATTTTTTCACCAATGTCATTGCTAACACTACTCGCTCGTGCTAGACGCAACACAAGATTGCAATGATCATAATTCAACTTTCAATCGCACGCTAGTCGACAAGCTCTCAGTGCACAATTTCGCCAATCATCTGGATGGGAACCTTGCTGGATGTTTTACTGTTAAGTTGCGTCGTTTTTGACGAAGGCCTTCTGCCGCAAAAGAAAATGCATTTTTGAGATTGAGGAGGCAAGCTAGTATATAACTCATACGAAGCAAATGTATAAAGGGTTATAGTGATTTTTCAAAAGTATATATAAGTAAACAAGATTTCAGTTGGTATTGTTTCGACCGGGCATGACAACGATTGCATCCCGCCTGTCACAGCGCTTTGACCGAAAATCTAACCATTTGGCTCAAGCGTGTTGCCTCAATACTAAATGGGCTAAATGTACAAAAGTGCGGTGCGTGGTCACAGTTTCAAAGCCAGTCTATTTTGTGTACTGTTGTTAATATTGTACTAATATGGAGTTTTCCTCTTCATAAGAGCACAGAAGGAAAAATATTACAGTTGGTAACTAAGCGCAAAGTACATTGGAAGATCTGAAACCAGCGATTTTTTTTAATTTGCGGGTTGGTCTTCTCGGCTGGTAGATCGCTGTCCGATCACTTCAGCGAATTTTGTTTGTGTGTAACTGCAGCAAAAACATGGATACTACTGTTTCATTGTCAGGACCTCTATGCCATCCACACACACAAGAAGGACACCAGATAATTGGCACACGCTTTTTGTTTTGCTAATTTCAGTGTAGCGAGGTGTCTGCTAACGGATCATTTCTTTAGTATCAGTCCAGTGTTAGCAGTGAGAAGCAGTTCGGTCGACCATAGTCATGAGGGCATTCTAGCCATTGTAGCGCTTTACTGTAGAACAAGTGAAGTGCTAAAAACTTGGTGTGCCTTGCCCTTTCCGCAGGTCGTACATCCATTATGTTATGGTGATGATCAATATTGTGTCCGTCAGGCCTCCTCCTCATTTTTATCTTCCCCATCGCGAGAGCGGACAGAGAAATGAAGCTTTCTTCACAATCAGCCCCATCGGGATTCCACCACTCGTAACTGCGGCAATTTGCATTCAGGGGCTGGGCATGCTAACCACGTCCTTAGTTTGACAATCGCTTGAGCATGCAGGAAAAGGAGAGCTTTGGTCGCTGTCACTACCACGAACCCGTGTCAATGCAGATATAAACACGTGCAGGGGCTGGGCATGCTAATTCTGCGCTACCACCTGCCGCCGCCACTTTTGATTTACCATGCATACCTGCTTCTTGTTTTCATCGCCGACGCATGCAGGACAAACGCGGATAAGAAAAAAATCTCAGTGCCCTTCCACTCTGTGAAGAAGGATGACCAGCAAAGCTGTGCATGTGGGCCCCTTAATGGCGAGCGGCACCTCCACCGCGCATCGGAACGCCATTTCACTATCCTCGGGATCGGCCCACGTAAGGGGAGCGCCTAACGCCTGCTTCACCGCCGCCGCGGGTCGGGCCGGTATTGTTTTATCTTCGGGATTTTGTTCTACACGCAGACACGATAGTGGAGAAAGTAGCCCTTAAGAGGAAGCTTTAGCCCGGGTGATTTTATCTGAATATATGCAAAAGGAAAAATCGTTTTTCTCGGCAACCACTGCACCAAATTTGACATGGTTTATTGCACTTTAAGCAAAAAGTAAAATCTAGTGACTGTTGGTTTTGAATTTTTGATTGAGCTCATCATTTGTTTATTAAAAATTGCCAAAAATCGCAAATTTTCGGGAAACGAAACCATCAAGTTTGCAACTCCGTCTTTCGGGAATGAAAAATGATATCACAATTCTGTGCATTGCATCTTACAGCACATCTAAAGCGGAGAAAATTCATATATGGCACATTAATGTCCAAGGAAAATTAGTAATATGGAAATACAGCTTTTGCAGAACCCTTGTAGAAAACGTAACGAATTCACGTAAGATATACATCGACATATCCAATTTGTTCGCTTTGAACGATCTAATGGATGCCGTTTACAGAACCGTTATACCTATTTTTGATGCTGAGCTATTAATTTGTAAACTTCGCGCTTCTATCTTTTTCGCACTTTCGAAACTCTAAAATTCTTCTAACAACATTCAGGCCCTAAATGGAAAGTCCGTTTCCAAAAGTCACTAGAATTTACCTTTCTCTCTAGAATCCAGCAAATTTCAGTAAAATTCGTCCACGGGTTATTTGAGAAAAGCGTTTCGGCGTTTTACATCTATTTGAATAGGGCGCGCCGGAGTTGGGCCTGAGTCAGAGCTTCCTCTTAACGGGTTCGCTATATAAAAAAATAAAGAAAATAAATGCCTCAGCCGTCAATACCGCCGCCCCAGATTTCGTCACGATGGCACCGTCACCATCGGCATGGCTCCGTGAGCAGCTACCAAGCTGTTCACCTTTATTATCTTCCTTTCCTCGGCGGCAGCGCATTGTCTTGATGCGAGCGACGCGCTATATCTGCACAATCATTGCGTCATGCATCGCTTCTGCGACCAAGCAAGCTATCGGCGGCACGCGTGCGGCTGCTATATTGACAATAAGAATTTAAACTGCTTGCCTTCGAAGCAACAGCGTGAATAAAAATCGAAAGCGGACTGGCCGGCCACAAAGGACATGCTCACGGGGCCATACTATTGATGACAGCATCACAAAAGGCAAGGTGCGGTCTGGTTGACGTTACAGGTTCGCAAGTAATGACTGACGGGCTAGTTGCTTCATTATCACAGAAAGAACAGCGCTTGAAGTTGTTAGCGCAGTTTGTGTGCGGTTCCTCCTTGTGTCCCGTCTTGACGTGCTGTTCTGTGACTTTACGTATGTTTTTTTCCTGCGTAAGTTACGCCTTCCAAGAGCGTTTACTTAAACTTTTGTTCGCATGCCTATTACAGAAGCATGTTTAATCGACATTTCTTCGCTTGGCTGCTTAATCTCGAGGACGGGCTCCAAGCTGATCATTTTCTTTAGCCATGTAAGATCAATTACTGAAAAGTTAAGTAACGTAGCTTTGTTAATTACGTACACAATTTCTCAACTTACTCCGCATCTAAAGGTTACCAATCTGAACACTCGCATGATAAAATGATGTCACCATTGTTTGTATTGGTTTAATAGTTTTGTTTGGTGCAGTTAGAAGCAGCCGGCATATTGGTGGTGTGGTAGGCTTCTTATAAAGTAAATACGAAAGTATGTACAGGTTATCTTGGCGCAAATAAACTTCATGAGCTTAAGAAGAAGCTTTAGCTTAGGCCCAACTTTAACGCAGTCTATTTATATACATGTAAAATGCAAAAACGTTCTTCTGAGATTACTTCTCGACCAATTATAATGAAATTTGTTGCATTTGAGAGAGCAAGTTTACTTCTAGCGACGGTTTGAAGCGGAAGTTTGATTTAGGGCCTGAATTTTGTGAAAATATTGTTAAAAAATTCGACATTTCGAAAATAATAGACGCACGAAGTTTATAAATTAATATCTCTGCATCAAGAACAGATATCGCGGTTCTGTGAACACCATCCATTAGATAATTCAAAGCGGACAAGTTCTCTATGTCAATTTATATCTTATGCGAATTTGTGACGTTGTGTATGAGGGTTCTGCAAAAGGTGTATTTCCATATTACTGAAATTTTTTGAGATTCATGTTCAACATAACAATTTTGTCCGCTTTAGATCTACTATTATATGCAATTCTCAGAATTGTGATATCATGTTTCATTGCTGAGTTACGGAGTTGTAAATTGATAGCCTCGTTTTCTGAAAATTCTCGATTTTTGCCAATTTATAATAAAAAATTAGCGACCTCAATCAAAAGTTCCAAACCAACAGTCACTAGATATTAGGTCTCTCTTTTAAATGCAAGAGATCTCGTCAAATTTGGCGCAGTGGTTGCAGAGAAATGAATTCTGGTTTGCATGTATTTAGATAGGAGCATCCGAGCTAAAGCTTCCTCTTAAGCACATGTTCCAAACCATGCACTTTTGCCTTTACAATGGACTATTCTCAGCGCTACGGTACATCACACAGGGTGTGCGAGAACATTGTCTACGCTCCTGTTTAGATTTCTGAGCGCTGGTGGCATCAGGCTCGGTTTCGTGCCATCATCAGGAATAAAAACAGCTGCCTGGGGAAAAGCATTGGAAACCTTTTCAGTACTTTGTAACATATGAATCAGTGCGGACATGTACGTTAGAACGAAAAGTACTGAAGTATTAGGATGACGGTTTCGCTGCATGCATTTTGGCTGTCTAATGTTAAGATCTAAAGATAACAATGCTGTGATTTTGTGACAATTAATGCTGACATCAAATATGAACTTCGACACAGTACCCATGGTGGAACTGGCCCCTGGACTACAGGGCAAAGTTGAATCACGAAATGCTGGTTTGATAAATACCAGTAATTGGAAAGTGTTTAGCGCTTGAGTTTTCTGCATGTCGGTGCCGCTGTGCAGTCCTTGGGGCTATTTTTACCACGAGCACTATGTTTCAGCTAATATTAAAAACAACTGTATTCTCTTTTTTTTTTACTCGGGGGGGGGGAGCTTTTTTTAGCGTCTAATTACTGTTCCAAAGTTATAGGTTAGCTCAAGACGCACCTGTATGTGTTTCTAATATCCAGTATGTTGTCACGGATTCAACAGCGAAAGAGCGCTATCTTATCAGAGTGCGCGCGTGAAGCGAATACTGGCGTACATTCTCCATCACATTTGAGGACCCGAGGTTGCGCTGCGATGTACGGGCATTCCAATCTGATGAATCGATGTCTTGATCCGTAGATCAGATCCAGAGAAAGCACTACTATGCGCGCAGCCATCGTTGTGGTGTGAGTGTTTTTCAGCACAAGCTCACCTTTTATAATATGTTACATTCATGACTCACTCTTTTGGAAGTGTTTGCTTCTTCACATCACTACAACGGTTGAGAGTATAGACGTTCTCCATCTTCATTGAGTGAATACTGGGAAACAGACTAGGACTCTTCTTGGCGTCTGCATTTACGCAGTTACCGCAACACTTTGTTATTCATTACTCAATTTTTTTATTTAGGAGGCTGTAAAAGACAGCAATCTTATATTAACAAGGTCTTCATAACACAGAAAATGTAAATGCTTATTAGTCGGTTTTTACCTCATGTTAAGGAAGTTCAATTAGGATATCCACCACACTACCACCAGCAGGCTTCTCTAAAAATAAGCCACTAGAGCCACTCACATTAACCGAAACAGGCGTACTTAACCTACTGCTTAACTTAGACCCGAAGTAATCACCAGGAGCTGATAATATTCCAAATGCATTCCTTCGCAGATACGCTGAGTGGATGGCCAAATACTTATTGATAATCTTTAACAAATCAATCTCCTCAGGTACCCTCCCTAAGGACTGGAAAACAGCTAAAGTGAAACCAATTCATAAATCGCGAAGTAAAACAGAACCCGCTAACTACAGACCAATCTCACTAACATGCACTGTTTGTAAACTACTAGAGCACATTATCTTAAAGCACATAACCAAACACCTTGAACAGGAAGAAATACTAACGGATTGTCAGCATGGTTTTCGTAAAGGAGTTTCCACAGTCACACAACTAATTGAGCTTGTCCACGGTGTATCGTTAAGTATTGACCAAGAGAAACAAATCGATCTAATCTTTCCAGATTTTTCAAAAGCTTTCGATCGCGTAACAGATAAGAAATTCATTTATAACCTCGAACTTACCTTGGGGAAATGGCCCTATTCTGAACTGGATCAAGGACTACCTTACTAACCACACTCAATTTGTAGAAGTTAACCAGCAATATTCCATGAAATCTAGCGTAAGATCCGGAGTTCCGCAAGGAAGTTTTCTGGCTCCAGTTTTATTTCTCATATACATTAATGATCTACCTGCTAATATTCCAGTCAATGTTAGACTTTTTGCTGACGATTGTGTTCTGTATCAAGTAATCAATCCTCATAATGACCATGTGGCCTTGAACGACGCTTTGTAACTTGTGTACAAATGGTGTAACGAATGGCAAATGACTTTAATTATTAAAAAATCAGCTATTTTGTCAATTACTAGAAAAAAGCTCGCATCAGAATTTACCTACACTATAAATAACGCCACACTTAAGAACGTGAAGGAGTGCAAGTACCTTGGCTTAACATTAACACACGATTTCAGATGGGAGCGCCATGTTAACAACGTTGCCTCGACCGCACAAAAAAAATTGTTTTTCCTGAACAGACGTCTTAGACTAGCACCCCCAAACACAAAACTACTAGCATATAACACATTTGTCAGATCTGTATTAGATTATGCTAACGTTGTTTGGTTTCCTTTCACCAAAGAACTCATTAACAAACTAGAAGCAATTCAAAGGAAGGCACTGAGATATATTTACAACAAACATAGGTTAACAGACCCACCCACAGAATTGCTAAAACAGGCCGGTATACTGACCTTACAAAAACGAGCCAAGCTTGCACGATTAAAATTTATGTATCAACTTATTCATAATGAATTGAAAATAGACAGTTCCAAATACTTATCTTTTGCACAAACACGACTCACCCGACATAAACATTCACTGTCATTAAACGAACACCCATTCCATACGTAAAGCCATAAGCACTCGTTTTTCCCTTTAATGACACGTGAATGGAATAAGCTGGACCCTAGTATTACAGACAGCCCATCGTTAACTACTTTTTTGACATTAGCCGAAAATGAATGGCGTGCTTCACAATTATGATGTACTTGTGTCACCATCTATTTTTGTGCCATTTTATTTCATTAGATTGTGTACATAATCACAATTTCTTTAACGACACCTTAATCTTATCTTATGGATTACTACCTCTTGTGTATACCTCACTTTTATAACTTGTATTACTTGCCATTACTGAGTACTATTGTTTATTTATGCAAATAGTTTACTTCTTTTCATGTTGTAATTAGTGCTTACCGCCATTGATATTTGACAGACTACCTCATTACCCCTTGTTACTCTTAAAGTTAATGCTATGTATTATTGTATAATTTATGCCTACCATTTTGTTCACCTTTGTAGATTTTCTACCTTTGATTACCTGTTGTTTTTTTTCGTAAAATTATTACAGTGTATAACGTTACTTTTCTGCCTACTACATTGTCTGCCTCTCCTAACTGCATGTCTAATCTTATTATTGCGCTAATTATTATTGTTACACTACAAGATAACTATGTATGCCCTTCCTGTTATGATCCCTGATGGGATCAACAGTATGAATAAATTGTAATGAAGAAGAAGAGCACAGGAACAAGGCCAGCCAGATCGTCTCTTCCATGCCTGCTGTGGAACCAGTGGGCCAGCCGGATCGCCAGTGCTTGGCACGAGTGTGAGCCGTTCGAGCTACCAGCTGTTCCTGCTCTGCGTCACCTGCCTCCTCGGTTACGCAGAGACGTTACCATCGGAACTGTTCAGTGCACCCATTTCAATTGGTGGAGGTGCGGGGTACTCAAGAACATCTACACCCTGGAACTCCGGTCTCGGACTGTGCCTCCCGTCATGCCTGACTCTCCCCAGCCGACGCCGCCGCCACCCCCCGTTGCCTGCTCTGGCGCTGTCGCGCAACGCCATCCAGCGGTTTTCAGCGGTACGGACGAACAAGACGTCAATGACTGGTTGGCTACGTACGAACGGGTGAGCTAGCACAATTGATGGGATGATACCGCCAAGTTAAATGCCGTCATATTCTACCTAGCGGGAGTGGCTCACCTAAGGTTTAAGAATCACGAAGCCGACTTTCAGTCCTGGTCCGCGTTCAAGACCAGTTTCACTGCAGTTTTCGGTCGCCCTGCCGTCCACAAGTTGCGCGCCGAGCAGCGGTTACGAGAGCGAGCGCAACAACCCGGTGAAACATTCCCCTGTTATATTGAAGAGGTTCTCGACCTATGCAAACGTGTGGATGCGTCTATGCCGGAAAATGAAAATTGAAGCACATTTTGAAGGGCATCGCCGATGACATTTTCCAAATGTTGATCGCCAAGAGCCCGCGCACCGTAGCAGAGCTCATAAACTTGTGCCAAAGCTACGACGAGTTGAGGCGGCAGCGCGAGTTGACTAGGCGCACCTCAGTGGCTGACGCGGCCCTCTCTTCCATGACGGCCTTCTCTGATCGTGCCTCCTTGCTCACACAAATCCAAGCTTTCGTGCGGGAGGAAGTTGCACGTCAGCTTTCTTTGCTACCCTTCGCTGAGCTACAGCAGCCGCTGCCGCAACAGCCTCCTACACAGATCGCTCCTACGCTCCGGCGGGTTATTGAAGACCAAGTTGCTGAGGCTCTACCAATGCAGCACCAGCAGTACCCTGCCGCCGCGCCACTTACGCATCCATCGCCGCGCAGCCCCCTCGTCAACCACTCGTTGCCCTACATCCTCGGCCGCCACCACCCGTTCATAGTCCCGTTCATCGACCTGCTCCTGCCTTTACTAATCCTTGGCGCACGCAAGACAACAGGCCCATATGTTATGCCTGCGGTATTCCCGGCCACGTTGCACGACTCTGCCGCCGCCGCATGCTGCACTCTGATGAGTTTGTGCTGTCGCCTCCCTACGCCAACGTGCAGCCTTTCCACGACACTTATTTTAGTCGGCAGTCGAACAGGCCACCAGCCGAGCGCCCGGTCTTTACACGTCGTTCACCTTCCCCACGTCGCCGCTCGTTGTCCCCCATGCGTCTGCGCCCTTCACCCACGCCAGAGGGAAACTAAGCGCCGCAGTTCAGGAGGCAAGAACTGCGTCACCATCGATCTGTACAAGTCCTCCATTGTCGCCTTCGAACGTTGTCGATCTTACTGTTGACGGCGTCCCTACCGTGGCGCTAATTGATGCTGGAGCAGCCGTGTCTGTCCTAAACGAACGCCTCTCTCGCGCTTTACGAAAAGTTACGACGCCACTTTCTGGGTTTTGTCTTCGCACAGCAAGCGCGCAGCCAGTTCAGCCTTCAGCAGCATGCACAGCTCGAGTTGTTATTCAGGGCGTTCTCTATATTGTGGAGTTTGTGGTTCTCCAGTCCTGTTCTCACGACATGATACTTGGGTGGGACTTTCTTTCGCGAAATAACGCCGTCATCAATTGTGCACGTGCTGAAGTCGAATTATCGCTTCTGTGTGACGTGCCCCTCGTCGGCGCCACTTCTCTTTCCGCTAAGCTAGTTCTTCGAGAAGACATCGCCATACCGCCGCACTCGTCTGCCGTTGTTCCCGTCTTCTGTGGCGCTGTCTATGAAGGCGCTGTCCTCTTCCCTCCTTCAGAACTCTTCATGACCCGCAAAGACGTCCCCCTGCCTTTCGCCGCGCTTGACATTTCAGCCGGTTTCAGCGCCATCGTTGTCTGCAATCCGCTTCCTACAGCCCTGATGGCTCTTCGCGGCGAAGCCCTTGGCCATGTTCAGCCTATTGATGACATGTTTATAACTGACGTGCCGGATGCTTCGTATGCAGAGCTCACCGACTTCTGTGCACTTTCCACTTCTGCTCCACCATCGCCTGACTTATTCACACCTTTCATTGCCGATGACCTTACTTCCGAGCAGCGCTCCCAGCTTCTTCACCTACTTGCCCAGTTCCGCTCTTCTTTTGATGTCGCTCAGCCTACTCTGGGTCGCTCGTCAACCGTCAGCCACCACATCGACACTGGCTCCAACGCGCCATTGCGGCAGCGCCCGTACCGCGTATCCGCCAAGGAGCGTCAGGTGATCAGTGAGCACGTGGACGACATGCTTCAGCGTGGCGTCATTCGACCTTCCAATAGCCCGTGGGCATCACCGGTGATTCTCGTCACAAAAAAAGATGGTTCCATTCGGTTCTGCGTCGATTATCGCCGTCTCAACAAGATAACGCGCAAGGACGTCTACCCGCTACCGCGCATTGACGACGCTCTGGACAGCTTGCTAGGCGCTAAATTCTTCTCTTCGTTGGACTTACGTTCGGTCTACTGGCAGGTCCCGATGTCAGCAGTTGATCGCCCTAAAACTGCATTCGTCACGCCAGATGGTTTATACGCATTTAATGTGATGCCATTTGGCCTATGCAATGCGCCTGCTACCTTTGAACGAATGATGGACAATATCTTGCGCGGCCTAAAATGGAGCACGTGTTTGTGGTATCTCGACGACATCGTTGTGTTCGCCCCTGATTTCAGCACGCATCTTCTTCGCCTTAGGCACGTGTTGACGTCCTAGACCAACGCAGGCCTGCAGCTGAACCTGAAAAAGTGCCAGTTCGCCGCGCGCAAGCTCATGATTCTGGGTCACGTCGTATCACAAGACGGCATTTGCCCCGACCCATCCAAACTTCGCGCCGTGGCAGAATTTCCGAAACCTGCCTCGATAAATTTTGCCTCGATAATATCACCTCTGACACAACTCTTAAGTGGCGCCAACGACCTATCCTCCTGGTGTCCTGCATGCGACACCGCGTTCGTTACCTTACGCCGTCTCCTGACGTCTCCGCCTATACTGCGATACTACGATCCCACCGCCCCAACGGAATTGCATACCGATGCCAGTGGTATTGGCCTTGGCGCTGTCTTTGCGCAGCGCAAGTCTGGCTACTCCGAGTACGTCGTTGCTTACGCCAGTCGTGCGCTGACCAAAGCGGAACGCAATTACAGCCATATCCAGCTTTTCTGGACACGTACCAACTAGCGCCCCAAGCGGCCCCGGCACGAAGCTAGCGCGTTTTCAATGGAACGAGCGGGTTTTTCGCGAATAAGAAAAGCTGCAGGTCGATTATCAAAAAACGCAGGTGACAGACGTGTTCTGGAAGACAATCCACACGAGCCAAGTGCAGTGATCGCTCTATGGCACGTAAGAATTTTGTTCCCACAGCGGTTAAAGATTTAGCAATGGAAGCCTATGGAAACGACGAAAATTTGTACTCCATTTTCGAGGCAAGAACCGCGGCTGTGATTACACTACGGCTTCTATCGCAATACGCAGTGCAGCGTATGTAGTCCGGAGACTCGGCTTTCGACTGATGCCTAGCTCGACTCTCCACACACGGCGTAACACTGTTCCCAAAAGCGTTTTTTGTAACACTGTCGTGAAAATTTACGTGGTGTCTATAAAAAGACGTTCGTACGCCTGCGCGAACCCTTGGAAGCCGTGGCCGAGCGGTAGAATTGCGCGCACCTTTAGTCACGCTTCGCGGTGGCCGCGGTTCGATTCTCGCTTCGGTCTTCTTTTTTTTCCGCATAGGACCTAGTTTTGTAGTCTCTCACTAGATGGCAGAAACACAAAACCCAACATTTGCTTTCGGTTCTGGTTTTTCAGCGGCACAGTTTTTTTTTTACAGCCGCATAGGACTTAGTTTTATAGTCTCCCACCAGATGGAAGAAACACAAAACTCATGATTTGCTTTCGGTTCTGGTTTTCCAGTCGTTCTCTTGAAATATTATGTTTTCTATTTTTCCTTCCTAAAACACAGCAATGTCGTGTTCATTTGTTGGGTCATCGCATTTATGAAGGTTTTATTCATTGGACATCATAACTAGAAGCTTGCGCAAAGCTTTGTGCTACGCAAAGAAAAAAAAAACTTTCGTGCTCTGTAGCGTGGCACCTGGGAGAACAAAATGGCCATTCTTATTGCGTCCTTCTGGAAGGTGCGTTTTCTTCGACTTTCCCATGTCTTTAATACTCCGAGCGAATGAGGTCAACCTGGGCCACAATGCCACCCGGTGGCCAGTGCCATTCCTACGCAACATTCGTGCGGAACAAAGTGTCTGCTAAGCTGAGTCGCTGCCCGAACGTTAATTATTTCTAAAGATTCATCCAGTTAAGAAATGCACCAAATAGGAGATGTGCAGCGTGTGGATTAATAGCTACTGGTAATGTGTCCCCTACAGCCAAGTGGTATGAATCCGTAGGTGTGGCCGTAAAAAAACAATTTGAATAAATGTCCCGTGCTGTGTCTGCCCCGGTCGCTCTACAGAGAAGCTAGCTTGGCTAGCCGTCAGTATTTAGGATCAACATATGGCGTCACTCGTTCGGTGCAGTTGCTTTTAATGCGAAGCATTCTTTGGTGAGTGCCCCAGTGATCTGGTAGCAAAATCGTGCGAAATCGTGTCTGTAACGCCAAAAAACTTGACGCATTTCCCATATGAATACATAGGTCTTTATAAAAGGGGGTGTGGTGGCCAACTTGAAATTGGAAGTGGCGTCAGCACAAATTTGGCCGTGATACAGGGATTGGTCAAGTTGAATGTGGTAGTGATATGGGAGTGGCCCGACCTAAATTTGGCGTGAAATGGTAGTGAGCCAAGCTGAATGTGAGGCTGATATGGGGGTGGCTCAACCTAAATTTGAGGTGATATAGGGGTGGGTAAGCCTAAGTTTGGGGGAATATGGGGGGTGGGCCATCCTGGATTTGGGGAGGATACGGGGGTGGGAGAACCTAAATTTGGGAGAAATATGGGGGGTGGGCCACCCTAACCATGGGGCTGATATGGAGCTGGGTGAAGCTGAATCGGGGGTGATACGGGGGTGGGCTAAACTAAATGTGGGAGTGATTTGCGGTGGGCCATCCTAAATTTGAGGTGATAGAGGGCTGGGCTAGGCTAAGTTTGGGGCTGATATGGGGGTGGGCGAACCTGGATTTGGGGATGATATGGGGGTGGGCCAACCTAAATTTGGGGCTGACATGGGGTCGGGCTAACCTAACCATGGGGGTGATGCACGGCTGGGCCAAGCTGAATTGGAGGGTAAAATATGGGTGGACTAACCTTAGTTGGTGGGCGATTTGCAGTGGGCCATCCTAAATTTGAGGTGATCGAGGGTTGCGCCAGCGTTAGTTTGGGGCTGATATGGGGATGGGCCAACCTAGATTTTCGGGTGGTATTGGAGTGGGCCAATCTAAATTTGGTGGTGTTGTGGAGGCGGGCCAATCTATATTTGGGGGTGATCCTACCTAAATGTGGGAGCAATCTCGGGGTCGGCCAATCTGAATTTGGGGGCGATATGGGGGTGGGCCAACCTAAATTTTGGGATGCGTCGGCTCGAAATTTGGAGGACGATTTATGGAAATTCGTCTGTGGACCAACTTGAAAATTAGGGGTGGCCCAATTGAAATTCGGGTTTAAGCCAACTTGAGGTTTAAGGCTGGGCAAAAAGAAAATAGGGCATGGCCGACTTTAAACTTGAGGGTGGGCCAATTTAAATTTGAGGGTGTGCCAACTTGAAATTTGGGGCTGGGCCTACTTATTGTTAGGGGTGGGCCAATTGAAATTTGGGGGCCTGTTTACGAATAGTTAGACAACACCAGTGGTGTTTCTGCATATTTTTCATCATCGCAAAGTACGTACGTCAATACTTGTTACCTATATCCCTCAAGGTGAGCTACCACTCGAGCCTTCCCAGCCCACTGAGCTAATGATGTCATGGGTGTGCTCTCATCATGACGACTGCGACGTTCAATGTGGAGATCCACAAAAACAAATCGCAGACCGAGCTGACCATTTTCACACCAATGACATCGCTAACACTACTCGCTCGTGCTAGACGCAACACAAGCTTACAACGATCATAATTAAACTTTCAATCGCACGCTAGTCGACACGTTCTCAGTGCAGAATTTCGTCAATCATCTGGATAGAAACCATGCTGGATGTTTTACTGTTATGTTGGGCCGTTTTTCACGAAAGCCTTTCCCACAAAGACAATACATTTTTGAGATTGACGAGGCAAGCTAGTACATAACTCATACGAAGCAAACGTATAAAGGGTTATAGTGATTTCTCAAAAAATATGTTAGGTAAATAAGATTTCAGATGGTATTATTTAGACCGGGCATGACAACGATTTCTTCCCGCCTGTCACAGCGCTTTCACCGAAAACCTAATCATTTTGCTCAAACGCGTTGCCCCAATACTACATGTGCTGAATGTAGAAAAGTGCGGTGCGTGGTCACAGCTTCAAAGCCAGTCTATTTTGTGTACTGTTGTTGATATTGTAGAAATGTGGAGTTTTCCTCTTCATAAGAGCACAAAAAGAAAAAAAAATATTACAGATAGTAGCTGAGCGCAAAGTACATTGGAAGATCTGAAACCAGCAATTATTTTTAATTTGCGGGTTGGTCTTCCCTGCTGGTAGATTGCTGTCCGATCACTTCAACGAAGTTTGTTTGTGTGCAACTGCAGCAAAAACAAAGATACTACCATTTCATTGCGAGGACCTTTATGCCATTCACACGCACAATAAGGACACCAGATAATTGACACTGTCAGTTTATAAACTGATTTTGTTTTGCTAATTTCAGTGTAGCGTGGTGTCTGCGAACGGAGTATTTTCTTAGTATCAGTCCAGTGTTAGCAGTGCAAAGCAGTTCGGTCTATCATCTCCGTGAGGCCATACTAGCCATTGTAGCGCTTGACTCCAGGCCAAGTGCTAAAAACTTGGTGTGCTTCGTCCTATTCGCAGGTGGTCCATCCATCCTGTTATGGTGGCCTCCTCCTCATTTTAGCTTCACCATCGCGAGTGTGCGCAGAGAAAGGAAGCTTTCTTCACTATCAGCCCCAGCGGGGTTCCACCACTCGTAACTGCTGCAATTTGCAGCAGTTACGGCTGGGCATGCTAACTACATCCTTAGTTTCACAATGGCTCATCATAATCGTCATCAGCCTGGTTACGCCCACTGCAGGGCATAGGTCTCACCCATACTTCTCCAACAACCCCGGTCATGTACTAATTGTGGCCATGCCGTGCCTGCAAACTTCTTAATCTCATCCGCCCACCTAACTTTCTGCCGCCCCCTGCTACGCTTCCCTTCCCTTGGTATCCAGTCCGTAACCCTTAAGAGGAAGCTTTAGCTCGAGTGCTCCTATCTAAATACATGTAAAAGGAGAATTAGTTTTTTTCGGCAACAACTGCACCAAATTTGACGAGGTTTGTTGCATTTAAAAGAAAAACATAAAATCTAGTGACTGTTGGTTTCGAATTTCCGAGTTAGGTCGTCAATTCTTTATTAAAAATTGGCGAAAATCGAAACTTTTCAAAAAACGAAACTATCAAGTTTACAACTCCGTAACTCAACCACTAAAAATGATAATACAATTCTGTGAATGGCATCTAGTAGTACATCCAAAGCGGACAAAATTGATATGTTGCACATGAATATAAAAAAAATTTATTCATAGGGAAATACAACTTTTGCAAAACCGTTGTAACCAACGTAACAATTTCACGTAAGATGGAAAATGACATATTGAATTTGTCCGCTTTGAATGATCTAATGGATGCCGTTTACAGAACCACGATATAAATTCTTTATGCAGATCTATGAATTTGTAAACTTCGTGCTTCTATTTTTTTCAAACGGTCAAATATTTGAAAATCGCTTAAAAAAAATTCAAGCCTTAAATTGAAATTCCGCTTCCAACAGTCACTAGAATTTAACTTTTTCTTTCAAATGCAACAAATTTCATCGAAATAGGTCCAGGGGTTATCTCATAAAAACGTTTTTGCGTTTTACATGTATTTGAATAGGCCGCGTCGGAGTTGGGCCCGAGCTAAAGCTTCCTCTTAATGACCATCGGTTATCTTCCCTCCTCAATACATGTCCTGCCCATGCCCATTTCTTTTTCTTGATTTCAACTAAGATGTCATTAACTCGCGTTTGTTCCCTCACCCAATCTGCTCTTTTCTTATCCCTTAACGTTACACCTATCATTCTTCTTTCCATAGCTCGTTGCGTCGTCCTCAATTTGAGTAGAACCCTTTTCGTAAGCCTCCAGGTTTCTGCCCCGTAGGTGAGTACTGGTAAGACACAGCTATTATGTACTTTTCTCTTGAGGGATAATGGCAACCTGCTGTTCATGATCTGAGAATGCCTGCCAAATGCACCCCAGCCCATTCTTATTCTTCTGATTATTTCCGTCTCATGATCCGGATCCGCCGTCACTACCTGCCCTAAGTAGATGTATTCCCTTACGACTTCCAGTGCCTCGCGGCCTATTGTAAATTGCTGTTCTCTTCCGAGACTATTAAGCATTACTTTAGTTTTCTGCAAATTAATTTTTAGACCCACTCTTCTGCTTTGCCTCTCCAGGTCAGTGAGCATGCATTGCAATTGGTCCCCTGAGTTACTATGCAAGGCAATATCATCAGCGAATCGCAAGTTACTAAGGTATTCTCCATTAACCTTTATCCCCAATTCTTCCCAATCCAGGTCTCTGAATACCTCCTGTAAACACGCTGTGAATAGCATTGGGGATATCGTATCTCCCTGCCTGACGCCTTTCTTTATTGGGATTTTGTTGCTTGCTTTATGGAGGACTATGGTGGCTGTGGAGCCGCTACAGATATCTTTCAGTATTTTTACATACGGCTCGTCTACACCCTGATTCCGTAATGCCTCCATGACTGCTGAGGTTTCGACAGAATCAAACGCTTTCTCGTAATCAATGAAAGCTATATATAAGGGTTGGTTATATTCCTCACATTTCTCTATCACCTGATTGATAGTGTGAATATGATCTATTGTTGAGTGGCCTTTACGGAATCCTGCCTGGTCCTTTCCTGACAGAAGTCTAAGGTGCTCCTGATTCTATATGCAATTACCTTAGTAAATAGTTTGTACGCAACGGACAGTAAGCTGATCGGTCTATAATTTTTCAAGTCTTTGGCGTCCGCTTTCTTATGGATTAGGATTATGTTAGCGTTCTTCCAAGATTCCGGTACGCTCGAGGTCATGAGGCATTGCGTATACAGGGTGGCCAGTTTCTCTAGAACAATCTGTCCACCATCCTTTAACAAATCTGCTGTTACCTGGTCCTCCACAGCTGCCTTCCCCCTTTGCATATCTCCCAAGGCTTTCTTTACTTCTTCCGGCATTACCTTTGGGATTTCGAATTCATCTAGACTATTTTCTCTTCCATTATCGTCGTGGGTGCCACTGGTACTGTATAAATCTCTATAGAACGCCTCAGCCACTTGAAATATCTCATCCATATTAGTAATGATATTGCCGGCTTTGTCTCTTAACGCATACATCTGATTCTTGCCAATTCCTAGTTTCTTTGCTGTTTTTAGGCTTCTTCCGTTCCTGAGAGCATGTTCAATTCTATCCATATTATATTTCCTTATGTCAGCTGTCTTACGCTTGTTGATTAACTTCGAAAGTTCTGCCAGTTCTGCGCGTGCTGCCACAATGGCTATCGCGCGCAGAAAAAGTAGAGCTGTGGTCGCTATCACTACCACGAACCCATGTCAATGCAGATGTAAGTACCTGGAGGGGCTGGGCGTGCTAACTTCTGCGCTACGACCCGCCGCCGCCACCTCAGACTTTCTATGCATACCTGCTTCTTGTTTCTATTGCACACGCATGCAGGACAAACGCGGATAAGTAATTGGATTAGATTGGGAAAACGTTTATTGAGCCTGCAGTAAAGCGCGAAGGCGCGCTTCGGACGTGACCTACGTCGTCATCGTGGTGGTGTTAGGAATGGCCGTACGGGGTGGCAACGTGCCAACTTTCAGCCCGAAGCACCTGTTCCAATCCCACCAGACAGGGCGCACTTCAGAGAACTGCGGATGATCGGCAGCCACGTGGCGCGCGGTCAACTCAGGAATGTGGTACTCGGCTGCGCCACCCGAGACAAAGCAGAGTTCTACGAAGCCCTCTGACGTCGGCTCCGGACCCTTTTCCCCTGTGCGTGTGTGCGGCACGTGTTTGTGAGCCCTCCGCCAGAAGGGCTGGTCCACGGGGACATCGAACTATGACGTCGAGCGGAGAGCTTATAAGCAGCGTTTACCGGCTGCTAGAGCGTGCTCGTCGTCGGGAGCTGAGTGCTCGTTGTCATGCTAGAAATGTACAAGTGAGCTGTGTGCTCGTAAGCTGTTTGCTGTATGATAGTCTTGCGGGCTCCATATGGGAGTCGCGCTAAACTGCCAATGCATCTTCCTTAAAATGTTAATATGTAAATAAATCCTGCTCGCCTAGTCCTGTCGCCACAAGGTCCTCCCTACGGCTACGACTGCCGACTCACAGCGGGTGCTCTGCGAGGATCCCCGCTCGCCGTTGCCGGCTCACCAGGCTCCTGCCTAGCCATCGCCTCGATGACCTGCTCGACGGCCTGTAGTTGTATTTCTTGGTCTTCGCTCCACGTTGCTTCCTCAAGCTGCGGCGGTATATGTCCTGAGTTAGCTTGGCTTGGATGTTTGGAACAATCCCATAGCATGTGCTCGAATGTGGCCTTCTCCCTGCAGCACGCTCTGCACTTGTCATGGTGGTGCGATTCTGGTTACATCCTATGCAATAGCGCCGGGCTTGGAAGTGTTCTCGTTTGTAGTTACCTGAACAGCACGGCCTGCGACCTGCTGAGCCCTTTGCAGGGCGGCGGGAGAAGTCTACGGGGCAGCCGAAAGCCTTGGTCAGTTCGTTATAGGTGGTCATCTCCGACGCTTGTCCTGCGTGCTCCGGGAACCACTTGATTCGAGTCCTCTTGTCGCGGTATGCCTGTCGGAGCAGGACGCATGCCGACGTTGGGGCAATTCTTCCTTTGGCGTAGTTCCTCACCGCCTGTCTGGAGTCGCTGAGGATCATGTGGCGTTCTCGGGTTACGATGGCCAGGGCGATGGCTATTTCTTCTGCTTCCTCCACTTGCTTGCTCGATGTGCTGGCAGTCGCCCGCACGGAGTCGACCACCGCGATTGCGAAGCAGTTGCGGCCGGCATATTCGGCTGCATCCACATATCTGGCACCGGTGTCTTCCGCGTGCAGGTCCGTTAGTGCCTTGGCTATAGCGCGTCTTCTGCCTTCGTTGAATTCCGGATGCATGCTCTTCGGCAAGGGGTCAACTCGCGCGTTTCATCGTACGTGGTCGGGGACGGGGCATTTTGGTCCCTGCTGTTCATGATAACCGATGCCTAGACTGCACAGGATCTTTCTGCCGGCCTTTGTTGATGACAATCTTTCCAACTGAGCGGCTCTTTGCGCTTCGATGACCTCGTCGAGCGTGTTGTGTATGCCCAGTTGGAGGAGACGTTTCATGTTGGTAGTTTCAAGTAGACCGAGGGGTGTCTTGTAAGCCCTCCGGATTAGGATGTCTAGCTTGTTCTTTTCGCTTTTCACCCACTTGTGGAAGGCTGCCACGTACACTGGCAGAGTACGAAGGAGTGTATAAGCCTGATGAAGTTTTCCTCCTTCATGACTCCCTTCTTGGTGGTAACGCGCTTGAGCAGTCTGCTGGCATTGGACGCCTCACCCATGCTGAGGGTGATGGTGTCTCCGTTCCTGCCGAGCGCTTCGATCGTCATGCCCAGGACTCAGATCTTGCTGACCGTCGGTATTGTGTTACCATCCCTGGTGCGGATCTTGATCTTTTCGTGTTTCCTTTGCTTCTTGATTCTGTGCGTTTTGATCGGTTGGTAAAGCAGGAGCTCCAACTTACTTGGGGAGCAACGCAGTCCCGTACCTTCCAAGCTTTCTTCGATCGTGTCGACTGCCGTCTGTGGCGTGGATTTTGTGCGGGCATCACTGCCCCCGTCCACCCACAGCGTAATGTCGTCCGCGTATATCGTGTGCTTCAGTCCTTCAAGCTGGCGTAGTCTTTTGGCAACTTGAATCATAGCAAGAATAAATAGCATGGGTGAGATGACGGAGCCTTGGGAAGTGCCCTGGCTCCCTAATGTCTTCTCGTCCGTCTTCAGGTCGCCGAGTCTGAGCTCCGCCATCTACCGGTGAGGATGCCTTTGAAATATTCGTACGACCTCTCGCCTAGGTTTAGATGCGATACCTGCGCGAGGATGGCAGAGTGCGTAACTTTGTCGAAGGCGCTTTCTAGGTGGAGCCCGAGGACGGCTTTGGTGTCCCTAGTTTCGCCGTCGATGACCTGATGTTTGATAAGTAAAAAATCTCAGTGCCCTCCCACTCTCTGAAGAAATACGACCCGCAAAGCTGTGTATGTGGGCCCCTTAATGGCGAACTGCACCTCCGCCGTATGTCGGCACCGCGTTGCACTGTCTTCGGGATCGGCCCACGTATGGGGAGTGCTTAATGCCTGCTTCACCTCCGCCGCAGGTCGGCCTGGCATGGCGTTACATTCGGGATCAGCCCACGTATGGGGAGAGCTGAACGTTTGCTGCACCTCTGCTGCGGGTCAGGCCGGTATTATGCTATCTTTGGGATTTTGCTCTATACGCGGACGCGATAGTGGGGAAAGTAGCCCTTAAGAGGAACCGTTAGCTCTGGTGGTCCTATATAAATACATGTAAAAGGAGAACTCGTTTTTCTCCACAACCACTGCATCAAATTTTACAAGGTTAGTTGCACTTGAAAGAAATACTTAAAATCTAGTGACTGTTGGTTTAAAATCTTTTATTTGGGTCATCATTTGTTTATTCAAAATTGGCAAAAATCACAAATTTTCAGAAAACGAAACCAACTTTACAACCCTGTCTTTCGGCAATCAAAACTGATATCACAATTCTGTACATTGCATCTAACAGCACATCTAAAGCGGACAAAATTGATATAATACGCATGAATCTAAAAAAATTTAGTAATGTGGAAATGCAGCTTTTCCACAACCCTTGTTCACAACGTAACGACTTCACGTAATATATAAATCGGCATATTGGATTTGTCCGCTTTGAATTGTCTAAAGGATTCTGTTTACATAACCGCGATATCAGTTCTTGATGCGGAGTTATTAATTTGTAAACTTCGTGCTTCTGTATTTTTCGCACTTTTGAATTTTTGAAAATCTTTTACCAGAATTCAAGCCCTAAATAGAAATTTGCGCTTCTAATAGTCACTAGAATTTACCTTTCTCTCCCGAATCCAGCAAAATTTATTAAAATCGGCCCAGGGGTTATCTCAGAAAATCGTTTCGGCGTTTTACATTTATGTGAATAGGCCACGTCGGAATTGGGCACGAGTTAAAGCATACTCTTAACGACTTCGTTGTAAAAAAAGTAATAAAAGAATAAAAGAAAAAAAATCGCCTCAGCCGTCAATATCGCCGCCTCAGATTTTGTCATGATGGCACCGCCACCATCGGCATGGCTTCCTGAGCAGCTACCAAGCTGTTCCCTTTCGTTATCTTCCTTCGCTCGGCGGCAGTGCACTGTCTTGATGCCGACGACACGCTAAATCTGCACCATCATTCCGTCATGCATCGCTTCTGCGACCAAGCAAGCTTTCGGCGGCACAAGTTCACTGCCGTATTGACACTAAAACTTTAAAATGCTTGCCTTCGAGAAAGCAGCGTCAATAAAAATGGAACGCGACTATGTGACCATGGGGAACATGTTCACGGGGCCATACTATTGATGACAGCACCACAAAAGGCTAGATGTGTTCAGGTTGACTTTACAGGTTTGGAAGGAAAGACTGACGGGCTAGTTGCTTCATTATCACATTAAGAACAGCACTTAATGTTAGCGCAGTTTGTGTGTAGTTCCCCCTGTGTGTGTCCCGTCGTGAAGTGCTGTTCTTTCTTTGACTTCACAGATGTTCTTTTTCTGCGTCAGTTACGTCTTCCAAGAGTGTTTACTTGGAAAATTTTTGTTCGCATTGCTCTTACAGAAGCATATTTAGTCGAAATTTGTTCGTTTGGCTGCTTAATCTCGAGGACGGGTTCCAAACTGCTCATTTTCTTTAACCACGTAAAAACCCTTACTGAAAATTTAATTACGTAGCTTTGTTAATTACGCAAACAACTTCTCAACTTACTCCGCATCTAGAGGTTACCAATCTGAACACTTGAATGATAAAATGATGTTAACATTGTTTGCATCGTTCGAATGGTTTTGTTTTGTGCAGTTAAAAGCAGCCGGCATATTGATGGTGCTGTAGACTTCTTATAAAGTAAGTGTGAAAGTTTGGACAGGTTATCTTGGCACAAATCAACTTCATGAGCTTAAGCACATGACCCAACCTTGCACGTCTGTCTTTACAACCGATTCTCATACATTATACAAGAAGCACCTCAGCGCTACGGTACATCCCACAAGGTGTGCGAGAACATTGTGCGCGCTCTCGACTAGGTTTCTGAGCGTTGGTGGCATCAGACTCGGTTTCCTGGCATCATAAGGAATAAAAACAGCTTCCTGGAGGAAAGCATTGGGTACATTTTCAGCACTTTGTAACATATGGATCAGCACGGATATGTACGTTAGAACGAAAAGTACTGAAATATTAAGGTGAGGGTTTCGCTGCATGTATTTTGGCTGTCTAATGTTAAGATCTAAAGAAAAAATGCTTTGATTTTGTGACAAATAATGCTGACATGAAATATGAGCTCCGACACAGTACCCGTGTTGGAACTGGCCCCTGGAATACAGGGCTACATTAAACCACGATATGCTGGTTTGATAAATACCAGTAATTGTAAAGTGGTTCGCTCTTGAATTTCCTGTATGTCAATCGGCGCCGCTGTGCAGTGTTGTGGGCCCGTTTTATACCACCAGCACTATGTTTCAGCTAATATTGAAAGCAACTGTATTCCTTCTTTTAAGGGGGGGGGGGTTAGCGTCTAACCACAGTTCCAAAGTTATCAGTTAGCTCAAGATGCGCCTGCATGTGTTTCTAATATCCAATATGTTGGCACGGATTCAATAGCGAAAGAACGCTATCTTATCAGATTGCGCGCGTGAAGCGAATACTGGCGTACATTCTCCATCACATTTGCCGACCCGAGATTGCGCTGCGATGTACGAGCATTCCAATCTGACGAACCGACGCCTTGATCCGTAGATCGGAATCAGAGGAAGCACTTTGCGCGCAGCCATCGGTATCTTTGAGTGTTATTTCCTTTTCCAGCGCAAACTCATCTTATAATGAGTAACATTCGTGACTGACTCTTTTGGTTGTGTTTTGTTCTTCACATCACTACAACGTGAGAGTATAGAGGTGCTCCATCTTCATTGAGAGAATACTGGGAAATGGACTAGGCCTTTTCTTGCGTATGCGTTTACACATTAACCACACCAATTTATTTTCCATAACTTACGTTTTAATTTAGGGGGCTGTAAAGCACAGCAACCTTTTACTAACAGGATGTTTTATTAACAAAGAAAATTTAAATGCTTATTAGTCGGCTTTCACTTCATGGTAAAGAATTCCAATAAAGATCTACTTACGATAATTAAAAGCCTATCTGTTTGACAGCGTTTCATCTGAGTTCCCCTTTGCAAGGTAATACAGACTTGCAGATTGTTCGTATTGGGCACCCTCGACATATGTCCAACCGCCAAAGAAAGGGTCATTCCGAATGTTTCATTTCAGGAAGGCGTGTTACCCTCCTGTCTTTCATTCCCGTTCGCAAACACGCATAAGACGAAAGTGCTGCTTGAAGAGCGTCGTTAGTCCAAACCAACGAGCTACCGTAACTCACCTCGCTTATATCGCTGTCATTTAGGCTTATATAAGAAATATATATATTTTAAATCGACGCATCACGAATCCAAAAAGAGCTGTCCGTGACCAGCCCAGCTAGGTTTCTTTCATTTCGTACTTCGTAGTAGCGGCCAATAGTAGCTCACGAAGCAGAGCACTGAGTGTGGATATGGCAGAGTAGGTGTTCTATATACTGTCTCGTCACCCACCGAAAATTGCCCGCCGTGCTACTGGCCTTTCCTAGAAAATTGTATATGTGACGCCCAGCCATTTGGAACACAGCAACTTTGTTTTGCGATGGGAGAGTCCAGGTGAGAGAAAGGGTGGTTATGGAGATAAAGACCCGCTATTTTCTGCAGTAACCTAGGCATGCATGGATGAATGCCTTTATTTATTGAGAAAAAGGAGGAGCAAGACTCAGTGGAAGCACGTCTCAGCAGACTGGGAAAGAAGCGGGGGACAAAGAGGAAAAGCTGGGGCCTGGGTGTAAGGCGAAGTCGCAGCTTAGAGGCGAGGGAATATAAGCAAGAGTTGGCGAAAGCAGTGGAATTCCAGTGTAGATGTGTGATGTGCCGAGTAAATGATTGGAGTCACCGCCCAGCATCCGTCCTTTGCGGCAGTATAAGCTCCCACCGTTCTTGGTAACAAACCTTTACTGAAAACCAACCTTCGCAATTACTTATTCATCAGCCATGCCTAGCCACGTATTCCTTAGTGGCAGGGTCTGTGGATTACATCTACGCTGTCCCGACAAGTTACGACCATAACGTGGCACTTGCGGTTACGGATGCCATACTCGTGACTCTTACTATACTACTACTATACTGCGCGAATACTATAAACATGGGTTTACTGCACAAGTTAGTGAACAGACATTTTAGAACCGCGTTTTTCGCCTTACATACGCCCAACGCAAGCACCATTGTAGCATGTCACAGTGTGAGTCCCTTCAAGACAGAGACGCGAACGCAAACATAAGAACGTGTTAGAAGACAGGGTCTTGGGCCTCGTGCCAAACATATCCAAGCCAACAATATGTTAACAATCATGCCGTCGTTTCTATGCAAAGAGGTTGTGTATTTAAACTTCTGGAGTGACAGTCCAATCCGCCACCTACGGGAGCGCGGGAAGCCGCCGGGGGCCACATTGTTAGAGGAAAAGGAGTGCGGCCACAGTACGTGGCTGCGGTATACGCGCGACGCAACCTGTGCTTGCGGTTCTGCGATGAAAAAATAAAGTTAAACCCCTTTAGGAAGTATATCAGTCCGCCATTTGGTGTCGCAGTTGTCAAAAATAAAATGTCATGGTGGTGGCTGCCTAGTGTGCTGTGTACAATATTGTTACGAGGAGTTGCGAAGAAATGGTTTTATTTACAGGAGAATTGGACGATGATGGTAGCGTGATCGTAGTGCAGCCCGGCATCTCTAACTCCTCGTTTTCTTCGTCCTCTCTTTCTTCTCTTCCTGTCCGTGCCTTTCGTATCTGTTAAATTTCCCCGCAAGCAGACGAAGCCCGTGGGGCGAGTCAGGATGTACAAGCAGGGTAGAAAGGCTTCAGGCGAGCAATATGAGTCAGCTGAGTTCTGCTTGAACACCGACCATTGCACAGGAGGCGAGCTATGACGTAAGTGAGTTCGCTCAGGCGGTCCACAACTACAAATGGGCCTGAATATTGTGACAAGAACTTTTGGTACAATCCACGCTTGCGTTGCGGTGTCCAAAGGAGGAATAAGTCACCTTTTTGCAGCGATACTTGTACGTGACGGTCGTCGTATCGCTCTTTCGAATGACTTTGCGAGGCCAGAGTACGAAGACGAGCTATTCGACGCGCTTCTTCAGCGAGACACAAAGTCTTCGATACAGAATCATCACTGTGCAGAACGAAGGGTAGGAAAGTGTCCAGAGGGCTTCGCAGTAACCTTGCATACAGGAGGTAAAATGGGCTATAATTCGTGGTTTCGTGCTTCGCAGTGTTGTATGCATAAGTGATGAAGGGCAGCACGTCGTCCCAGTTCTTATGATTGGAGGAGACGTACATAGCAAGCATGTTAGTCAGCGTTCTGTTTGTCCTTTCAACGAGGCCATTGGTCTGTGGATGATATGGCATGGAATGACGGAACTGTGAAGTGCACAAACGAAGTACCTCTTCAATGGCATCAGCCGTGAACTGGCGACCACGGTGACCACGGTCGCTGATGATGACACGTGGTGGGCCATGACGAAGGACCGCGGAACGGAGAAGGAAGGCCGCCACGCAAGCAGCGGTGGAAGACGGTATGGCTGCAGTTTCTGCATACCGTGTAAGATGGTCTACGCAGACAATTATCCAGCGGTTCCTGTTGTTAGATGGCGGGAATGGACCCAGAAGGTCAATGCCTACTTGATCGAACGGCGTACTGGGCGGTGTCAATGGCCGAAGGGGACCCGGGGCTGCGGTGGTCGGTCGCTTGTGACGTTGGCACGTTTCACAACTAGCGACATAGCGACATAGCGCTTGGTTGCATCGTACATCTTGGGCCAGTAAAAGCGCTCCTGCGTGCGGTGCAGCGTTCGTACGAAGCCGAAATGGCCGGATGTCACATCGTCATGCATGGCGCGTAGAACCTCGGAGCGGAGACTCTCGGGGACAAGAAGCAGAAAACGCGCTCCATGCCCGGAGTAATTAGTTTTGTACAGCAATTTATCACGGACAGTAAAGCGACCGCTGCCTTTAGAAGTACGGGCGGCGACAAAAAGCGGATCAAGGGTAACATCATCCCGTTGTTCTCGCTGAAAGTCTGCCGCGTCAGGGAACGTAGGAGTAACAGCAGCGAGACAGTCGTCAAAATTCTCAGCATCGCAGTCGGTAGTCGCAAGAGGAATCCGAGAGAAGCAGTCTGCGTCAGCGTGACGACGGCCACTCTTGTACCCACAAAGTCGTATTCCTGGAGGCGCAGCGCCTAACGTGCGAGGCGACCAGAGGGATCACGCAAACCGACCAGCCAGCATAAAGAATGATGGTCGTTGATAATCTTGAATGGTCTACCGTAAAGATAACATCGAAACTTTTGTACGGCGAAAACGGCTGCCAGGCATTCCTGTTCCGTGACCGTATAATTGCGTTCAGATTTGCTCAGACAACGGCTGGCATATGCGACAACCTGTTCTGCACCACTGTGACGTTGTACAAGCACCGCTCCTATCCCGATTCCCCTCGCATCAGTGTGAACTTCAGTCGGGCAAGATGCATCGAAGTGACGCAAGAGGAGTGCTGACGTTAGTATAAACTTCAGTTGAGAGAATGATGCGTCACACTCTGGCGTCCAATTGAAGGATGCATTTTGTCGCAAAATACTTGTCAACGGGTAAACGATGTCGGCAAACCGGGGAAGAAAACTACGAAAATACGAACATAGGCCAATGAATGAGCGGAGTTCTCGTGTTGACTGCGGTGGCTTGAAGGAGCTCACTGCTTCAATCTTACGAGGATCGGGTCTGACGCCATCCTTGTCGACTAAGTGTCCCAGGACCAGTGTTTGACGTTCGTCGAACCGACACTTTTTTGAGTTTAGGACCAGTTCAGCTTTCTCAATGCAGTCGAGAACGAGGCTGAGGCGTTCGTTATGTTCTTCAAACGTGCGGCCAAAGATTACAACATCATCGAGGTAACACATGCATATCTCCCACTTTAGACCGCGTAGTATTCTGTCCATGAATCTTTCAAAGGTGGCAGGAGCATTGCAAAGGCCAAAAGGCATAACATTAAATTCGAATAGGCCATCTGGAGTCACGAAAGCGATCTTTTCCTTGTCGGCAGGGTCCATAGGTATTTGCCAGTACCCCAATCGCAAATCAAGTGTTGAGAAGTAAGAAGCAGCGTGTAAGCAATCACTGACGTCATCGATTCGCGGTAGTTGATAGACATCCTTCTTCGTCACTGCGTTTAGATGTCTGTAATCCACGCAGAATCTCCAGGAGCCATCTTTTTTTCGGACCAGGATTACTGGGGCTGCCCATGGACTAGATTACTCTTGAACGACACTTTTGTTCATCATCTCCTTGACTTGCTCGGCAATAACTTTGCGCTCGGACGATGGCACTCGATAGGGCTTCTGGCGGATAGGGTGTGCTGAGCCAGTATCTATTCTGTGACGAGCGCAGGACGCGGTAGGACGGTAAATGAAGGGGTGCATCTCCATGCGTGAAATCAAATTCGGCCTCATGCCTGGCAAGGACTTGTACCAGTGCTTGCCGTTCCGATGTAACGAGAGTCTTGCTGATCATGCCAAACATTAGCTCTTCAGAATGGCGATTATCGCAAGGAAAGTAAGCTGTAGAAACGTCCGTAGTTAGTGCCGCTATTGAAGTACATGCGGCTTCATCGAAAAGAGCGATTTTCATACCGCAAGGAAGGACAACCGGCGTGGCGGAAGAGTTCAGCGCCCACAATGTGGCGACTCCTTTCGTCATTCACACGACAGAGCAGGGCACAAGTATATTTTTTAGCACCGTTTGTGCGGAGAGGCCTAACTACAAGGTCAACACAATCAGTATGAACAGTAGTTGTAGAAACACGAACGGGCGTCAGGCACCACGATGGTACAATCACTTCATCAAGAACACTGACTGTGTCTGTGTCCTTGTCTTCACTACCCAAGCTTTGTTCAGAATGTGCTGATATAAATAACTTGTTCAATGAGATTTCGCTACAACCACAGTCCACGGAAGCGCCGCACTGTTCAAGAAAATCGATACCAAGAATAACGTCGTGCGAACAACGAGAAAGAACAAGGAATTCCGACACAAACACTTTCCCAGCCAACAAAACACTCACAGCACAAACACCAAGGGGATGAAACCACTCGCCGCCTACTCCACGAAAGGTAATACCGTCGTTCCAAGAAAACATAACTTTGTGGCCTTGCCGGTTTTTCAAAGCGAGGCTCCTCACAGACACAGTCGCCCCAGTATCAACTAACGCCATGGTCGGTATTCCGTCAATCGAGACATTCACTGTGTTTTTGAACATCACAACAGGCAGAGGTATTTCTTGCAAAGACCGTCCGGCGACCACACATCCACTGGCCGCGGATGCTAGTTTCCCGGGGGCGGTCAGGAAGAACGGCGCCGAGGGGACGCAGAGCGACGGGGACGGCTATTTGGAGGCGTGAAACTCTGCTCAGATGCTGGCGAATCGCTGCGTCTGGTCTCGTGTGAGAAGTGATCCCTTGGAAGCAAATCGGTCGTCCGCAGGTCATATGAAGTACGGGTTCTGGGTGGTGAGAACATCGATGGTGTCCTACGTGATTGACGGGCTTGGCGACAATACCGAACTATATGGCCTGTGGAACGACAGTTGTAGCACACGGGAGGGTCGCGGTTCACAGCGTCTGCATCGAAACGAATGGTAGACGGCTGCGGGCGGCGAGAAAGTTCGTGGTCATGTGGATAACGTGTCTCTGCTGCTTGCTGAAATCCGTTATATCTTTCATAAGTCGCGTCGTGGTAGTAGGGTCGGTGCTGTTCTTGTCGTGGCCTGACAGAAGTCGCAGGGCCTCGGGGGTAAAAACGCGGCTGCTCTTGTTGTGGCCGAGCGCCATAAGTAGGGCCTCTGTCGTAGAGACGTGACTGCTGTCGGGGCGCGAGTTCATAATCCTCAGTGCCCCTTGCCGCAGGATACGGGGAGAAGGATGCCACGTTTGGCTCAAAATCTAGTGGTAGGCGGAAGCTACGAGTGCCTGGATATGTCACTTGCGCGTGCAGGCTGAGTTCTTCCCGAACTATTTGTCGGATCGTTGATTCAAGATCAAGGGGCTGGTTGCTGTCCACGCTTGCAACTGTCGTTACATTGACTAGCCTGCCAAACTTCGGCGGTATGCGCCTCGTCTTTAGTTGCTCGAAAGTACGACAGTGCCGAATGATGTAAGCGACGGAAGCCAGGCTGTCTTTTGCAATGAGGAAATTGTAAACATCCTCGGCAATTCCTTTTAGGATGTGCCCGACTTTGTCTTCCTCGGACATTCCAGAGTCCACCATCCTACACAGCTTTATTACTGCCTCAATGTAGGTCGTGCAGGTTTCGCCTGGTACTTGCGCACGTTGCAGTAGCGTCTGTTCTGCCCTTTTCTTTTTCGTCGCGGAGTCACCGAATCGCTCTTTGATTTCCGAAACAGATCTTCCCCATGTTGTGAATGTTTCCTCGTGGTTGTCGAACCACACCAATGAAGTATCGGTTAGAAAGAACACGACGTTCGAAAGCTGAGAAGCGCTGTTCCACCTGTTGGCGGCACTCACCCGGTGATAATGGATGAGCCATTGCTCGACGTCTTCGTCCGATCTTCCGGCGAAGGGACGCGCATCTCTCAGTTGCAGAGCAGAACTTGGGGCAGCAGTCGGAATGGGCCGCTGTTCGTCTGCGTCGTGGGACATATTCAACTCCGGTAGATTCGGTGGGAGTCCAGCAAGGCGACGGCTCCGTCGAAGAACTTGTGGTTCAGCCTCCGTCTTCGGGTGTCGATTACGCAGCACCTTTCACCACAACTGTTACGAGGAGTTGCGAAGAAATGGTTTTATTTACAGGAGAATTGGACGATGATGGTAGCGTGATCGTAGCGCAGCCCGGCCTCTCTAACTCCTCGTTTTCTTCGTCCTCTCTTTCTTCTCTTCTTGTCCGTGCCTTTCGTGTCTGTTACAATGTGTTGCGAGAACTGAAAAACAGTCGCTTCCTGATTTCTTCATTCAGTAACCTGCCGCGTGCATCGGCATTGTGATGCCCTTTCGTCGATACGTGGTGCCGGCCCGTACTGACACAACGACATGACCCGAAATGTAGTATCCTTATGCCATTTCTTAAAAAGATCACTATTTGTGTAAATCAGCGTTTTTGGTTGAAACCAAGAAAAAAATATTCAACGGTAGGTATCATTTTTGTCCGGCATTTGAGTTCTAGCTGAAAAGAGTCGGTGAAAGCAAATTTACAATAAAGCTAAGGCGACCCACAATCTGCACACAGCCGCAAGCCTACATGCGCTCCACTGAGAATAACCTGCCAAAGTTAAGGTCATGTGTCAGCTGGCCGCTCAAGCAATCTTTACTTTTTTTTTCGTTTCTGCATCCATTCTGCCTGCGTCTGCGGCAAAAACGTGAAGTGGTATGGTGGTGGTGGTGGTGGTGGTGAATTGTAGCAGCAGGCGGGTTTAGCCTGGCGAACAAGTCCGGCAATTGCTCCAGGCAGATAGATAAACAGAAATTGGTGGAGGCAGGTGGTAGCGCAATGGTTAGCGTGCCCATTTCCCAAATGCAAGATGGAGCATTTGGGAGATGGGCTCGAATCTCGGTGGTTTGTTTGTGAAGACAGCTTCCTGTGGTCTCTGGTGACTGCGAAGCTCAGAATGAGGCGGCATCCTGACGACAACGGGCGCCGTCAACGTAACAGAATAAGCGGGCGTGCAAGGTCACGTCTAAAGCCGAAAGCACATTCGGAAGAAATACACTATACTCTTGCCGACAAAAAAAAAAAAAAACGTGATGAGTAACGAGCGGTGTTGTTGAGCGAGGCTGTAGACGGATAATGTCACCATAGACAGGACAACGCTCCCATCCTGGTGCTCAGCGGAAATATACGTCGACAGTGTGTCAATTAGCGTGTAATTGATACTTCATTAAGGTCGTTGCGTGTTTGTGTTGTGTCTAGCAGGAGCTAGTAGCGTAAGAGATGACACTGGAGAGAAGGCGGTGAGCGAAGTCCGCGAAAAGTAATTGAGGATAGCCATATAGAACGTCGACGCCATGTTGAATAAAGCCTGCGACTTCAGTTGCTCAGCCGCCAGAAAGGCTTGTGTCGTAGCATACCGCTGGGCGTATTTGGTAACCACAGCGATAAACACACATTTTGCGGAAGTAAACAGAGGAAAGGGACGTAGTGAGTTGGCCGCCCTTTTCGAGCTCTGGCATAGTTTGAAAAATGAATGTGGGGAAGTATGACGCACAAAATAGTATATGCCAACCCAAACGAATCAGCGTGGTCATACTTGCGCGACACGCCATGGTGGCCTGCCACCAATACATCATGAACTTGCAGTGATGAGAGTTTTCATTGCGTACTTGAGAATAAAAACGAGCACGTCAGAGACGTCCGAGGGACATTTCTAGGGTACAAGAGCACAACCCCCCCCTCCCCCCAAAAAAAAAAGAAATCACGAATGTAAGCATACGAATATGGGCGTCGTAAGATCGAGCACTTCGGCGCTTGTTGATCTTCTTTAGGATCACGTCAGCATTTCATTCAGCGTTTCTTTCTGAGAAAAAGAGTTGAAGGCGCCCGTTTATTTGCATCACAATGGCAGGCGTAACCAGGCAAACATTGACAGCATTTCATTAGAGAGTGCCTGCGTACTCTGTGGAGATTACGCATGACAATGACATCAAACGCAGAAAGCTTTGCTTACATCGATTCGCACATACATAGGATTCGCATAATTTTTTCACTCATTGAATACAGTGCATTCTACGGTGTCATTCTTCGACAAAACAGATGGTACCGATTTTCGCGTAATGAGGATTGGAACAAATTGTCTCACCTTCCGGCTGTCACCTTTCTCCTAATGCCAACATTCCTTCCCCTCCTTAGTTGCTTAGCTTTTATTGGGTTCGGCTGCTAATCACGAGGTCTTGAGATCGAATCCCAACCACGGCAGCGGTATTTCAATGGGTGTGAAATGCGAAAACCCGCGTACTTAGGGCTAGGCACACGTTAAAAAATCCCAAGTGGTCTAAATTATTCTCGAATCCTCCACTACGGTGTGCCTCCTAATGAAATCGTGGTTTTGGCAAGTAAAACCTCATAACGTGTTATGTAACATTCGTTAAGGATGTCCTGGGCAGTCGCACAACTCTTGAGTACAATTAAGCGTCAGGAGTTGTGCGCGAGGTCTTTGAGTATGTGGATAGCCTTTATGGCGTTCGATAGCTGCTAGTCTACATTGCGGCTATATAATAAAGGCGGAAGGGCAACATGGTAGAGAATGGGGAGAACACACAAATCCCGCATATATTACTGCACAATAATTTTAAATATCGTTCTTGCTTCACGCACGTGGACAACCGCCATAGGAGACTACTTTGGAAACTAACTGCAAGAACTGTATATGTCGTACCCAATGGTGTACCTGGCCTGGTGGCCAGTAAATGGAGACGTAATATTGCGAACAGCTTCGGCTATAGCGTGCTAACGGACAACGACACAAACTGAAGTGACTAGTGCAAGGGTGGACAGGGAACACTAAAGACGCTACAAGGACAAGCGCCCAGTTGGATGTTTGCGCGCTTATCCTTGTCGCCTCTAGTGTCCCGTGTCCACTCTTGCGCTAGTCACTTGAGCATGGAATACCAACTAGCCCGGTCTCACAGCCTGCGACGACACAGGGACAGTTTGCTCAACTCTTGTATCGTGACTTTTGTGTTAAGGTGAAAAACCAACTTATCCATGCATATGTCTTAATGCTTAAGCACATCTAGATTTGCAGCTGCGGCGGTGGCCCATGTGTGCGCATTGCAATGTCGCTAGTGAAATAATTTTGTGCACCTTAACGAATTCGATAGTGGAAAATCAAAATCCGTCCACGACGGCGTCTCTAGTAGGCGCTGTGCGATGTTCGGACGTTAACAATGTATGCCGACTGAAGAAAGGCTGCCTCGAAGTACTTCTGACGATTAGGCTAGCTTCTTTACTCCGTAGAATGAAAAAAAGAAAAGGAGAAGAAAAAAAAGAAAAAAAGAGAACCGCATCAAAAGCCCAGAATCAATCATTGCTCGTCGCGACTAAACGCTCTTAGGATGACGAGTAATTTCTAGGCGACGAGCGAATACGCTTGATCAAGAACACTGATAACACCGGCGGGACAAGCATTGTGGCGAAGTTCAATGCGCAGGGATAGCTTTTATTTTTTTTTATTTTGTTTGGTTGACGTCATCACGCGTCACCGCGGGAAGTTTGAAAAGTTTAAGGTTAGTACGCCACGTGGTGGCACTCACGCGAACTAAACCCTCATGTCCAGAAAAGCTGGATACGGTCACAGAAAAAGAATGCCTGGCCATCTTTTGGGCACTCGGGAAGTTTCGCCCCTATTTATACGGCAGGCCTTTCAATGTGGTTACTGACCATCACGGCCTTTGTTGGTTATCCTCTTTAAAAGACCCGTCTGGACGCCTTGCCCGCTGGCTCTGCGCATTCAAGAATACGACATACACGTCCTATACCGCTCAGGTCGCAAGCACACTGACGCTCTGTCCAGCTCTCCGCTGCCAGCCGACGCGGCCTCCCTCTCCTCCATTGAGGCGGTATCCTCCGTCGACATCGACACGTTCGCATCAGAACAGCGCAAGGATCCTTGGGTGGCCTCTCTTTTGGATCTCCTTTCTGGCTCGCCTGCATCTCCCATCTCCCGCTCCCTGCGTCGCCAAGCTGTCCATTTTGCTGTCCGGGATAAACTCTTGTATCGACGGAACTACCAGCCCGATGGTCGCAAGTGGCTCCTGGTTATCCCTAAGAGTTTACGTTCCGACATGTGCGCGTCTTTCCATACTGACCCACAATGTGCACACGCAGGCGTTTTGAAGACGTATGAGCGCCTGCGGCAACGTTACTACTGGCGCGGAATTTTTACTTTTGTCCAAAAGTTTGTCCGCTCGTGCCCGCAATGCCAACGCCGCAAATCTCCGCCCACGGATTATTGCAGCCGCTTCCGTGCCCTGCTCGTGCCTTCGACCGTGTGGGAATTGACCTGTACGGGCCGCTACCACTAACACTCGCTGGAAAACGATGGATTATTGTCGCAGTTGATCAACTTACACGCTATGCCGAAACCGCTGCTCTACCTGCAGCGACCGCCAGTGGCGTTGCATCCTTTCTGCTCCATCGTTTCATTCTTCGTCATGGCCCACCTCAGGAGCTGCTGAGTGATAGAGGCAGGTGGTTGAAGCTCTGCTTGCTCAATGCCACTTAGTTCACCGGACCACCACGGCGTACCATCCTCAAACTAACGGACTTACAGAGCAATTCAATCGCACCCTTGGTGATATGCTCGCCGTGTACGTTTCATCGGAGCATACAAACTGGGACATCATCCTCCCATTTGTCACGTACGCATATAATACGGCTACACAAAGTACCACAGGATTTTCTCCATACTTTCTTCTCTACGGTCGCGATCCTTCCCATACCATCGATACGGTTTTGCCTTATACACCAGACGCGTCAGAATGTGCTCCCGTTTCAGCCGTCGCCCGATACGCCGAGGAATACCGTCAATTAGCCCGAAAGTTCACCTCCGCTGACCAACAACGACAAAAAGCCAATCATGATGGCGACGCTACGAATCCGAACTTTGCTCCCGGCACCCTTGTCTTGTTGTCCGTGCCTTCTACCACGCCTGGACTTTCGACAAAACTTCTCTCGCAGTATGATGGACCATACCGCATCGTCGAACGGACCTCTCCCGTCAACTATGTCATAGAGCCGCTTACATCGACATCCGACAAGCGCCGCCGTGGACGGGATGTTGTTCACGTGCGCCGCCTGAAACAATTCTATGACCCGCTCGTCTCCACGTCGTAAGTCGCCAGGATGGCTCCGCTTTTGCACCGGGGGTAATTGTAATGAAGAAGAAGAGCACAGGAACAAGGCCAGCCAGATCGTCTCTTCCATGCCTGCTGTGGAACCAGTGGGCCAGCCGGATCGCCAGTGTTTGGCACGAGTGTGAGCCGTTCGAGCTACCAGCTGTTCCTGCTTTGCGTCACCTGCCTCCTCGGTTACGCAGAGACGTTACCATCGGAACTGTTCAGTGCACCCATTACAAAATAAATAAAAATAAATAAATATCCTTGTGATAATAAAAAGCCTGTCCGCTTGACAACGTTTCATCTGAGTTCCCCTTTGCAAGCTGATACCGACTTGCAGGTGGTTCATATCGGAGACCCCTTGACATATGTTACAAACAAAGAGTTATTCCAAATGTTTCATTTCAGAAAGGCGTGTTACCCTCCTGCCTTTCATTCCCTTTCAAAAACAGGCGTAAGACGAAAGTGTTGCATGAAGAACGTCGTTAGTCCAAACCAACGCGCTGCCGTAACTCACATCGCGTATATCGCTGTCATTTAGGCTTAGATATGAAATAGATAGTGTACATCGATGCCTCACGAATCCGAAATGTGCTGCCCCCGACCAGCCCAGATAGGTTTCTTTCATTTCGTACTTCGTAGTAGCGGCTAATAGTAGCTCACGGAGCAGAGCGCTAAGTCCGGATGTGGCAGAGAAGGCGCTTTATATGCTGTCGCGACACCCACCGAAATTTGCACTCCGCGCTGGTGGCCATTCCTAGAAAATTGTATATGTGACGCCCAGCCGTTTGCAAGACAGCAATATTGCTTTGCGATGGGAGAGTGCAGGTGAGAGACAGGTTAGTTATGGAGATGAAGACACGCTATTTTCTGCAGCAACTTAAGAATGAATGAATGAATGCCTCCATTTATTGAGAAAAAGGAGCAGCAAGCATCAGTGAAAGGACGTCTCGGCACATTGGGAAAGAAGCGAGGCACAAGGAGAGGAAAAGCTTGAGCCCGGGTGGCAGACGAAGTCGCAGTTTAGGGTCGAGAGAATATAAGCGAGAGTTGGTGAAACCAGTTGAAATCCAGTGTAGATGTGTGATGTGGCGAGTAAATGATTGGAGTCACCACCCAGGATCCGTCCTTTGCGGTAGTATAAGCACCCGCCCTTCTTGGTAACAAACGTTTACTGAAAACCAATCTTGGCAATTACTTATTCATCAGTCATGCCTCACCGCTCTTTCCTTACTGGCAGGGTCTGTGGATTACAACTACGCTGTCGCTTCAAGTTACGACTGCAACTTCACGCTTGCGGTTACGCTTGCTATATTCGGGATTCTTGCTATTTAGGGAATACTACAAACATGGATTTGCTGCACAAGTTAGAGAACAGACATTTAAGAACAGCGTTTCTCGCCTTACATACGCTCAACACAAGCACCATTGCAGTATGTTGAAGTGCGCGTACCTTCAAAATAGAGACGCGAACGCAAACATAAGAACGCATTAGAAGACAGGGTACCGTCTTGGGCCTCGTGCCAAAGATATCCACTCCAATAATATATTAGCAACCATGCTGTCGTTTCTATGCAAAGAGGTTTTAAATTGAACTTCTGGAGTGACAGCCCAATTCGCCGCTTACGGGAGTGCGTGAAGCCGCCGGCAGCAATATTATTGGAGGAAAAGGAGGGAGGCTAGAGTACGTGGCCGCGGAATACGGTGCGGCGGTCCCATTGCTTGCGGTTCTGCGAAGAAAAACTAAATTATACCCCTTTAAGAACTATATCAGTTCGCCGTTGTGTGTCGCTGTTGTCAAAAAAATGTCATGGTGGTGGGCGCCTGGTGTTCTGTGTCTAATAAGTTGCGTGAACTGAAAAACAGTCGTGTTTCCCGTTTTCATCATTCAGTAACCTGCCGCACACATCGGCAGTTTGATGCCCTTTCGTCGATATGTGGTGCTGGCCCGTATTGGCAGCCTACATGGCCTCGAAATATATAATCCTTATGCCATTTCTTTAAAAAATCAATGTTTGTGCGAATGAGTGTTTTAGGTTTAAACTTATAAAACTAGAAAAAAATACAACGGTAGGTCTCATTTTTGTCCGGAGTTTGTTTTATCCGAAACGAGTCGGTGAAAGCAAATTTACAATAAAGCTAAGGCGACCCACGATCTGCACTTAGCCGCAAGCGCATGCGCTCCAATGAGAGTAATCTGCCAAAGTTAAGGTCATGTGTCAGCTGACGGCTCAAGCAATCTTCACTTTTTTTTCGTTTCTGCGTCCGTTCTGCCTGCGTCTGCGATGAAAAGGAGAAGTGGGAAGGGAGATAAAAAGAAAATTGTGGAGGGAGGTAGTAGCGTAATGGATAGCGCGCCCTGCGAATACATGGGCTCGAATCCCGGTGGTTTGTTTGTGAAAACAACTTTCTGTGCTGTCTGGTGAGGGCGAAGCTCAGAATGAGGCGGCAGCCTGACGACAACGGTCGCCGTCAACGTAACAGAATAAACGGACGTGCCAAGTAACACCTAAAGCCGAAGGTATATTCAGAGGAAATACAGTATGCTGCTGTCGACAAAAAAAGTAATGAGTAACGATCAGTGTTGTTGAGCGAGGCTGTAGACCGATAATGTCCCCATAGACAGGACCACGCTCCAATCCCGGAGCTCAGCGGGAAGGTACATCGACAGCATGTCAGCTAGCGTGTAATTGATACTTCATTAATGTCGTTGCGTGTTTGTGTGGTGTCTAGCAGGAGCGAGTAGTGTAAGAGATGACACTGGGAGAGAAGGCGGTGAGCGAAGTCCGCGAGAAGTACTTGAGGATAGCCATATTGAACGTCGACGCCGGTTGAAGAAAGCGTGCGACTTCAGTTGATCAGGTCGCCAGAAAGGCTTGAGTAATAGCATACCGCTGGGCATATTTGGTAACCACAGCGATAGGTGCACACTTTGCGGAAGTATACAAAGGAAAGGGACCTAGTGCATTGGCCGGCCTTTTTCGAGCTCTGGCATAGTTTGAAAAATGAATGTGGCAATGTATGACTCAAGAAATAGTTTATGCCAACTCAAATGAATCAGCGTGGTGTTACTTGCGCGACACGCCATGGTGGCCTGCCACCAGGACATCTTGAGTTGCAGCGATGACTGTTTTCACTGGGTGCTTGAGAATAAAAACGAGCACATCAGAGACGTCCGAGGGACGTTTCTACGGTACAAGAGCACATCGCCCCTCCCCCCCTCCCCCCCCTAAAAGAAACATGAAAATAAGCTTGAGAATAGGGGCATCATAAGATCGAGTACTACGGCGCTTGTTGATCTTGTTCAGGATGATGTCAGCATTTTGTTCAGCGTCCATTTGTGAGAAAATGAGTTGACGTTACGTTTATTTGCATCACAATGGCGGGCGTATTGAGGCAAACATTGGCAGAATTTTATTAGAGGGTGCCTGACTACTCTGTGGAGATTACGGACCACAATGACAACAAAGAACACAGAAAGTTTCGATTACATTAATTCGCACTTAGGTGAGATCCGCATAATTTTTAGACTATCAATTTATATGCTTAAGAATGGCGCTCATTAATGCAATATTTGCATTCACAGTCAGCAAAAGCGGCTGTCGTCTCCACGGTATAATTGATTTAAACGTCTTTAATGCCATGAACATATCGTTGCGAGCTTCCATGGGATTGTAGTCGTCAAAATGGGATACAAGTGACAGGGAAACCCGGAGGTTGAACGGCAGGAAGGCAGAAGCTGGCACAAGACCTCAGGGAAATAAAATCACTTTTTGAGCAGCGTGGTCAGTGGGCCATGCAATAAGTTCAACGTCTATTAAAAATCCTCCAAAATATGAACAGAGGCTGACCAAATTCGGGAATTTTGGGAAAGGTGAAACCGCTGGAAATCTCAGGAAAGCATTAGCCTAAATATAAAAGATGACCTAAAAATAAGAAACCATTACGTTGACAGGGTGGCCAAACTTTGGCAAAAATAAATGGGCTGGTGAAGCAGTTAAGGTGAAACCACATGGTGCAAAATAAGGAGAGAATGGCGGCAAGTGTTGACAAGAGGTCAAGTAGGTCCTGTGGCCAACACCAGCACCCAACAACTGTTAGGCGACTGCACTTATAAGCGAGATGCCTGGTCGTCAGTTACAGGGTGATTCGGGTCTGAAATATTGGACGCGGACTCCATCACATTAAATGCAGTACATTCTACGGTGTCATTCTTCGACGGCTGGTACCGATTCTCGTGCAATGAGGACGGGAAAAAATTGTCTCACGTGCCGACTGTCAGCTTCCTCGAACTGCCAACATTCCTTCCCCTCCGTAGTTGCTTAGTTTTTAGTGGGTTTGGCTGCTAATCACGAAGTCTCGGGAACGAATGCGAAAACACCCGTGTACTTAGGGTTAGGCGCATGTTAAAGAACGCCAAGTGGTCTGAATTATTCCCGAATTCCCCCTACCGCGTGCCTCATAATAAGATCGTAGTTTTGGAACGTAAAATCCCATAATGTGTAATGTGACATTCGTTAAGGAGGTCTTTGGCAGTCGCACAACTCTTGAATACAAGTAATTGTCAGGAGGTGTGCGCGAGGTTTTCAGTATGTCGGTAGCCTTTATGGTGTTCGATAAATGCTAGTCTACATGGCGGCTATATTGTAAAGGCGGAATGGCAACATGGTAGACAATATGGAGGGCATAAAAATCCTGCATATATTACTGCACAATCATTTTAAATAGCGGTCTTCCTTCACGCACGTGGATGACCGTCATAGGAGACTTCATTGGAAACTAACTGCAAGTACTGTATATGTCATACCCAAGGGTGTACCTGGCCTGGTGGCCACTAACTGTGACGTAATATAGCGAGCAGCTTCGACCATTGCATGCTTTCAGACGACGACATAGAGAGAGAGAGAGAGAGAAAGAGAGAAACAACTTTATTTAGTCGCCTGCAGAACAACACCATGACTAAATGACGTCGTGACGCGGGCCCTGACGTCTTCTCAGCGGGTGGTCTCTACTCAACTCCAGCGCGTGTTACTCCCGCGCTCGGTCGCTCTGAGGGGCAACGTTCCGTCGGTTTCGCTCGGCATCTGTCTTTCAAGAGCCGCCGAGACCTGCTGGACGGCCCAGATTTGGCTTTTGTGGTCGTAGCATTCCGCCGCAGCCGCGAGTCGCGGCGCAATCCTACTTGTCGAAGCTTCGTCGGGGAATTTGGTGCAATCCCATAGGATGTGCGTCAGGGTGGCCCTCTCCCGCTGGCACACGCGGCACACTTCACTCACATATAATTTCGGGTACAGAAGATTCATTAACACTGGGGCGGGTAAGGAACCAGTTTGCAATTGTCTGAACAGCAAATCAACTGTAATAATTGCAATGGCATCATTACTCTTGACCACATGCTTTCGCAGTGGTCAGTCTGTGAGGACCGCGGCTTTGGCCGCGGTCTTCACAGACTGTGACAAGGAACAAGAATGGTGGCGGCAAATGCTACACAGTGAATCACTCTCTGACCAAATACGGGCAGTCCAGAAGGCCTGCGATGTGGCTGAAGGGCTCGGCCTGACAGTCCCAACGTGGGAGCGGCCCGCGTCAACCTAGGGTTGACCTTCAGGATCCAGTAATGTTATTCATACCACACCATACCGCCTCCGCTCGGCTCAGCCCCGGGTGCGGGGGTGGGAAAGTGCTTCGAGCCAGGCGGTGAAACTGTGTAAGTTCGTTTAACGTCGCCATGCGGGCCGTCCAACGTGACCACGTTGGACGGTCAGTTGCCGCGGCGCGGTTGGTTAGCGCTCGCACCACTGTGTGTGCCGTCTCGTTGAGGTTATCATGCTTCTCCGACGCATCGTTGCCCGCGTGCGCCGGGAACCACTTGATTCTAACATACCTATTCTCTCGTTGCAGGTCAGCCGAGCACAGAACGCGCCCAGCCTCACCACGCACTTTGTCCTTGCCATAATTCCGCACTGCACTTCGCGAATCACACAACACCGTCTAGCACCCGGGGTCGGAAATGGCCAGGACACAGAGACAGTTTTATCAATTCTTGTGTCGTGACTTTTGCGTCAAGGTGCAAAACCAACATATCCATGTATACGTCTTAATACTTAAGCACATCTCGATTTGTAGCTGTGGCGGTGGCCCGTGAGTGCGGATAGCAAAGTCGCTAGCGAAATAATTGGGGCACCTTAACGAAATCGATGGATCAAAATCAAAAGCCGTCCACGACGGCGTCTCTCGCAGACGCTGTACGATCATTAAAACTTCTTTCTGGGCGAGTTGTTGCATACTAGACATAAAAATTGTTACAGCGCAAACACATGAACCACAAAAAATGAAGGACGGGACACAAGCGCTGTGTCCCGCTGTGTCCGACACAAGCGTTGTGTCCCGTCCTTCATACTTTGTGGTTGCATGTGTTTGCGCTGTAACAATTTTATGTCAAGCTGTACGATCTTCGGACGTTCACAATGTGTGCCGACTGAAGAAAGGCTGCCACGGAGTGCTTAATTCTGACGGTTAGCCTGGCTTGTGTACTCCGTGGCGACAAAAAGAAAAAAAAAAGAAAAAAGAAATAAAAGAACCGTATCAAAAGGCCAGAATCCATCATCGCTCGTCGCGACTAAACGCTCTTAGGATCCGCTAGATACATGACAACAGATTCCACAAAACACTGCTTCAATTCATACACAACTCACAGCACACATATAATACACATACACGCTCCAAGAATTATGCCTTAAGGGGAAGTCTTTCATCATCATCATCATCATCATCATCATCATCATCATCATCATCATCATCAGCCTGGTAAGCCCAGTGCAGGGCAAAGGCCTCTCCCATACTTCTCCAACTACCCCGGTCATGTACTAATTGTGGCCATGTTGTCCCTGCAAACTTCTTAATCTCATCCGCCCACTTAACTTTCTGCCGCCCTCTGCTACGCTTCCCTTCCCTTGGAATCCATTCAGTAACTCTCAATGACCATCGGTTATCTTCCCTCCTCACTACGTGTCCTGCCCATGCCCATTTCTTTTTCTTGATTTCCACTAAGATATCATTAACTCGCGTTCGTTCTCTTACCCAATCTGCTCTTTTCTTATCCCTTAAGGTTACACCTATCGTTCTTCTTTCCATAGCTCGTTGCGTCGTCCTCAATTTAAGTAGAACCCTTTTCGTAAGGCTCCAGGTTTCCGCCCCGTACGTGAGCGCTGGTAAGACACAGCTGTTATAAACTTTTCTCTAGACGGATAATGGCAACGTGCTGTTCCTGATCTGAGAATGCCTGCCAAACGCGCCCCAGACCATTCTTATTGTTCTGATTATTTCAGTCTCGTGATCCGGATCAGCAGTCACTACCTGTCCTAAGTAGATGTATTCCTTTACCACTTCCAATGCCTCACTAGCTATCGTAAACTGCTGCTCCCTTCCGAGACTGTTAAACATTACTTTAGTTTTCGGTACATTAACTTTTAGACCAACCCTTCGGATTTGCCTCTCCAGGTCAGTGAGCATGCATTGCAGTTGGTCCCCTGAGTTACTAAGCAAGGCAATACCATCAGCGAATCGCAAGTTACTAAGGTATTCTCCAATAACATTTATCCCCAATTCTTCCCTATCCAGGTCTCTGAATACCTCCTGTAAACACGCAGTGAATAGAATAGGGGAGATCGTATCTCCCTGCCTCACGGCTTTCTTTATTGGGATTTTGTTGCTTTCTTTATGGAGGACTACGGTGGCTGTGGAGCCGCTATAGATATCTTTCAGTATATTTACATACGGCTCGTCTACACCCTGATTCCGCAATGCCTCCATGACTGCTGAGGTTTCGACTGAATCAAACGCTTTCTCGTAATCAATGAAAGCTATATATAAGGATTGGTTATATTCCGCACATTTTTCTATCATATGATTAATAATGTGAATATGGCCTATTGTTGAGTAGCCTTTACGGAATCCTGCCTAGTACTTTGGTCGAGAGAAGTCTAAGGTGTTCCTGATTCTATTTGCAATTAGCTTAGTAAATACTTTGTAGGCAACGGACAGTAAGCTGATCGGTCTATAATTTTTCAATGAGTGGGCACGGGACCAGCGTTGGCAGCGTTGTGCTTAATCGGCACGTTTTTGCGATGCAGGCGGTGTTATCGCTAGCCCTTGCTTGGCTCTCGTCAGCTCCCGAATCCTGGACTAGCTGTACCTCACTGTTGCCGAGCTTCGAGTACAACCATGGCTCCTTCCCCGATGGTACATTTCTGGATTCAACTTCCGTCGCACAGCTCCCGCCAGTCTACCCAGCGCCATCGTCAACGTCATCACTTCTGCCTGCGAATATAAACAGCTGGCACTCTGGCACGCTCTTCAGTGGGCACGGGACCAGCGTTGGCAGCGTTGTGCTTAATCGGCACGTTTTTGCGATGCAGGTGCGTACACGGTTCTTACCATACACTAAAAAAACTGATGAACTCAGCCTGATTGTCTTCCCGTGCCCACGGGTGTTGTGCGAGTCGTTGCTCGAGTGCTACGCAATGGCGATTTTATTGTTATGAGCTGGAGACATTGAATCTAACCCTGGACCTAACACACGTACTGTCGCCTTATCTGAACTGGATGATTTACCTGATGATCCCGCAGACCAAATGAAGATCATGTTTAAACTGCTTAAGGACGTACACTCTCGTTCACTACAGTCTTCGAAGTGTCAAACCCAACTTGTTTCAGATGTCAAAGCCATTAAAAACGGACAGAAAAACATACAAACTGAGCTAGCAGGTATCAAGAAAAGGCTTGACGATTTAGAAGAAAAATCAAAATCCCTAGACCGTTTCGACACTAACCTAACACGCATGCAAGACAACGTAGATAGCCTCGCTGCTCAGAACAGCTCCTTATTATCACGTCTGGATGATCTGGAGGACAGGTCTCGTCGCGATAATTTAATATTTCATGGCCTACCCGACTCGAAAGAAACCTGGCAACAGACAGAAGAAAAACTAACCTCAGTACTTAACGCTGCTCTTGGATCTTTTCCCAGCAGTTCAATTCAGCGAGCCCACCGGCTCGGCACTTACCAAGCTAACAAATGTCGCCCGATAATTGCTAAATTTACTAACTACAAAGCGAAAGAATCGGTACTTTTATCACGCGCAGTTAAGATCTAGTAACATTGCAGTTAATGAGGACTTTTCACCCACAACTCGACTTGCCCGTAAAAAACTAATTGAGTTTGCGAAATCGCAACCAGACTTGCCACAGTTTAAACTCAGCCACAAGAAACTGCTACTAAACAACAAATGCTACATGTACCATTCTAACTCGAATAGTATTCAGGAGATGCCAAGACGCAACTTCGGCCTAAACCATGTTTCAGCTGCCTCGCAACATGTTCCTACTTAGGGACACGTGAGGGGCAGTGGGCATGCGCAAAATAATCAAGTCAGCATCCTTCATACTAACATCAGAAGTGTTCTGAAAAACCGTGACTCATTATCATCCGCAATTGGCACGTGTTCAGCCCATGTAATAGCTTTAACTGAAACGTGGCTCTCGAATGACATTCAAGACTCAGAACTGTTTCATGATAGCAAACAATTCACGATATACCGCTGTGACCGAACAGAGCGCCGTGGTGGCGACGTACTTCTTTCCCTTTCGAAACGCATCCCATCATCACCCATTCACATCAGCACCAATCTAGAATCAGTGTGGGCTACAGCAACTCTGAACCATCAAAAGGTAATTTTAGGCGTTTGCTATCGTCCACCTTCCTCGTCACCCGCATTTACCAATGAATTGCATGATATAATTAATACCATTACGACAAAATTTCCTTCTACACCTCTTTTCTTATTTGGTGACTTTAATTTTCCTAATATAGTTTGGAACAGTGATATACCTAACTTATTATCTTCTTCTTCTGATTCAAAAGACTTCTTGGGTATTTGTACTACATTTTCATTAACTCAATTAGTCACACAAGCCACGAGATCAACATCCACTTCCGCAAACATTCTCAATTTGATCCTAACCAATCGTCCCGATTATGCCTCTGCCATCCATTACTTACCGGGTATCAGTGACCACTTATTGCTAAATATTCACTTTAATACTGCGTTTGTGAAACTTCCGAAGACTAAAAAAATAATTAGAGACTATAAGAGAGCTAACTTCGAAGCAATAAATAATGAACTCAGTCTATTTCTTAACATATTCATGAGTGATTTTGAAAATCGTAGTGTGCAGTCAAACTGGAACATGTTTTCGGCAGAGGTAAATCGCTTAATCAATAAACACATCCCAACCCGTACTATAACATGCAACCCGCGCACGCCTTGGTACAATAATAATTTAAAACGACTATCCAACAAAAAAAGACGACTGTATCGTTCCGCGAAGCAATCATCCACTGACTCACGTAGGAAAGCCTACACATTAGCATCTAACACCTATGTAGCCGCACTCAAATGGGCTAAAGAAACATTCTTATCAACCACATTACCATCTATGCTGATAACTAACGTAAAAAAATTTTGGCGCGTCATACATCCACTTTCTGACGATTCTATCACTCTTAACACTTGCTCTGGTAACCCTGTTCCGAAAAACCTATGCGCAACTCTCCTGAATAATAACTTTGTTAAAAATTTCTCGTGCACGGTTGATATTGAACTACCTATCCTGAATGACTATAACTTCTTAACTATGCCTCCAGTGACTGTTGAAGTTCCCGGAGTTATTCGACTAATAGATTCATTGAAGATGGATTCGTCACCCGGCTTTGATAACATCAGTGCTAAATTTCTGAAAAACACCTGCACTTATAGTTCTATTATACTAACCAAAATATTTCAACAATCACTCAACACATCTACTGTTCCATCAGAATGGAAAATAGGAAAAATAATTCCTTTGCACAAATCTGGCAGCAAAACATCACCTACAAATTATCGCCCGATATCATTAACCAGTACCTGCTGCAAACTGCTAGAACACATTATTTTTACTAAAATTGCGGATTTTCTTGAATCTAATTCATTTTTTTCGTCATCAAAACATGGTTTCCGAAAGTCATTCTCATGTGAATCACAATTATTAACATTTACTCACAAACTACACCAAATACTTGACTGTTCTTCTCTTCCCGATTGCATCTTTTTAGATTTTTCGAAAGCCTTTGACAAATTGTGTCATAAACTTTTACTTTATAAACTAAGCAAATTAAACCTCGATCATAACGTTCTCAAATGGATTGAGTCATTTCTCGCTAACCGTTCTCAGTTCGTAACAGCTAATGGCCATGACTCACCTCATAGCGACGTTCAGTCAGGTGTGCCCCAAGGTTCCGTCCTGGGACCTCTATTATTCCTTCTCTACATTAATGACTTACCTTCAGCAATAACCTCTGACGTACATTTATTTGCAGACGACTGTGTAATCCTCAGAAAAATAACTAACGAACACGACATCTCCCTGCTTCAGGTCGATCTCAATAACGTCAGCAAATGGTGCCGATTGTGGCGAATGGAACTCAACATTAACAAATGCAAATTTCTGAGAGTATCCCGATCTAACGGTAATCTGCCTGTGTACTACTTGAATAACGTTGCTTTAGAATCTACTAACTCATATAAGTACTTAGGCGTACATATAACATCTAAATTAACATGGAATCATCACGTCGAATACATAATTAATCAAGCTAACCGCTTGATGGGATACTTACGCCGTAACTTTTCTCATGCTCCCTCTCCTTTAAAATTACTACTTTATAAAACCCTGTTACGGCCAAAATTGGAATACGCTGCAGCTATATGGGACCCTTATCACGAAAACCTAATACACTCCCTTGAACTCATCCAAAACAACGCCACTCGTTTTATTCTTTGGAATTACTACCGTGGTGCGAGCGTTTCTTAAGTGAAATCGAATCTGGGTCTTCAACCGCTAGCAACACGTCGAAAAATTTCCCACCTTTCATTTTTTCATAAGCTGTATCACCACCCTACACTTCATTCAAAATTCATGTCGCTACCATGTTACTTATCTCACCGTACTGATCATCATCATAAAGTTAGAATTGGTACATGTAACACGACGCACTTTTTACATTTATTTTTGCCACGCACGTCGAAAGATTGGAATGATCTTCCTACTGACATTGTTTCCATTCATAACAATGATCATTTTCGAAAAGAACTAGCTAACAATGTACAATAGCAAACATTTGTACGAACTGCTACTGGTGTTTTCCTTTTTCTTGTTTAATGTTACTTTTATATGTCATATTCTATTACTGCATTTATCATACTTTCAGCTAACATTGTATAATTAGCAAATATTATGTATAAGCTCATGATTTATTTTCTTCTTATTTGTTGTATAACCCACTCCCCTCTCTAATGCCGAAAGGCCCCGAGGGTAAATAAATAAATAAATAAAAGTCTTTGGCGTCCCCTTTCTTATGGGTTAGGATTAGGTTAGCGTTTTTCCAAGATTCCGGTACACTCGAAGTCATGAGGCACTCCGTATACAGGGTGGCCAGTTTCTCTATAACAACCTACCCACCATCCTTCAACAAATCTGCTGTTACCTGATCCTCCCCAGCTGCCTCCACCCTTCGCATAGCTCCCAAGGCTTTCTTTACTTCTTCCGGCGTTACTTGCGGGATTTCAAACTCCTCTAGACTATTCTCCCTTCCATTATCGTCGTGGATGCCACTGGTGCTGTACAAATGTCTATAGAACTCGTCTGCCACTTGAACTATCTCATCCATAATAATATCTATCTATCTATCTCATCCAGTAATGATATTGCCGGATTTGTTTATTAACGCATACATCTGATTCTTGCCAATTCCTAGTTTCCTCTTCACTTCTTTTAGGCTTCCTCCGTTGCTGAGAGCATGTTCACTTCTATCCATATTATACTTCCTTATGTCTGCTGTCTTACACTTGTTGATTAACTTCGAAAGTTCTGCCACTTCTATTATAGCTTTAGGGTTAGAGGCTTTCATACATTGGCGTTTCTTGATCAGATCTTTCGTCTCCTGCGATAGCTTACTGGTGTCCTGTCTAATGGAGTTACCACCGGCTTCTATTGCACACTCCTAATGATGCCCACAAGATTGTCGTTCATTGCTTAAACGATAAGGTCCTCTTCCTGAGTTAAAGCCGAATATCTGTTCTGTTTCTTGATCTGGAATTCCTCTATTTTCTCCCTTACCGCTAACTCATTGATCGGCTTCTTTTGTACCAGTTTCTTCCGTTCCCTCCTCAGGTCTAGGCTAATTCGGTTTCTTACCATCCTATGGTTACTGCAGCGCACCTTGCTGAGCACGTACACATCTTGTATGATGCCAGGGTTAGCTCGGAGTATGAAGTCTATTTCATTTCTTGTCTCGCTGTTCGGGCTCGTCCACGTCCACTTTCGGCTATCCCGCTTGCGGAAGAAGGTATTCATTATCCGCATATTATTCTGTTCCGCAAACTCTACTAATAACTCTCCCCTGCTATTCCTAGTGCCTATGCCATATTCCCCCACTGCTTTGTCTCCAGCCTGCTTCTTGCCTACCTTGGCATTTAAGTCGCCCATTAGTATAGTGTATTTAGTTTTCACTCTCCCCACCGCCGATTCCACGTCTTCATAGAAGCTTTCGACTTCCTGGTCATCATGACTGGATGTAGGGGCGTAGACCTGTGCAATCTTCATTTTGTACCTCTTATTAAGTTTCACAACAAGACCTGCCACCCTCTCGGTAATGCTATAGAATTCCTGTATGTTACCAGCTATATTCTTATTAATCAGGAATCCGACTCCTAGTTCTCTTCTATCCGCTAAGCCCCGATAACACAGGACGTGCCCGCTTTTTAGCACTGTATATGCTTCTTTTGGCCTCCTAACCTCACTGAGCCCTATTATATCCAATTTACTGCCCTCTAATTCCTCCAATAGCACTGCTAGAGTCGCCTCACTAGATAACGTTCTAGCGTTAAACGTTGCCAGGTTCATATTCCTATGGCGGCCTGTCCAAAAATCGCAATAAAGAAAAGTAATTTCCAGGCGATGAGCAGCTACGCTTTACCAAGAACACTGATAACACCGGCGCGACAAGCATTGTGGCAAAGTTCAATGCGCAGGGATAGCTTTTAATAATTCTATTTTCCTTTTGTTGACGTCATCACGCGTCACCGCAGGAAGTTTGGAATGTTTGGAATGAGGTCAGTATGCCACGTGGTGGCACTCACGCGAACTAACCTCTCGTGTCCAGAAAAGCTGGATATGTATCGAGGATTCGGCAGCCTGCGAAGCTGTCGTTTAATGAACCATCGGTAGTCATCATCAGCCTGGTTACGCCCACTGCAGGGCAAAGGCCTCTCCCATACTTCTCCAACTACCCCGGTCATGTACTCATTGTGGCCATGTTGCCCCTGCAAACTTCTTAATCTCATCTGCCTACCTTTCTGCCGCCCCCTGCTACGCTTCCCTTGCCTTGCACTCCAGTCCGTAACCCTTAATGTCCATCGGTTATCTTCCCTCCTCATTACATGTCCTGCCCATGCCCATTTCTTTTTCTTGATTTCAACTAAGATGTCATTAACTCCCGTTTGTTCTCTCACCCAATCTGCTCTTTTCTTATCCCTTAACGTTACACCCATCATTCTTCTTTCCATAGCTCGTTGCGTCGTCCACAATTTTAGTAGAACCCTTTTCGTAAGCCTCCAGGTTTCTGCCCCGTACGTGAGTACTGGTAAGACACAGCTGTTGTACACTTTTCTCTTGAGGGATAATGGCAACCTGCTGTTGATGGTCTTAGAATGCCTGCCAAATGCACCCCAGCCCATTCTTATTCTTCTGATTATTTCAGTCTCATGATCCGGATCTGCGGTCACTAGCTGTCCTAAGTCGATGTATTCCCTTACCACTTCCAGTGCCTCGCTGCCTATCGTAAACTGCTGTTCTCTTCCGAGACTGTTAAGCAGTACTTTAGTTTTCTGCAGATTAATTTTGAGACCGACCCTTCTGCTTTGGCACTCAAGGTCAGTGAGCATGGATTGCAATTGGTCCCCTGAGTTACTAAGCAAAGCAATATCATCAGCGAATCGCAAGTTACTAAGGTATTCTCCATTAACTATTTTCCCCAATTCTTCCCAATCCAGGTCTCTGAATACCTCCTGTAATCACGCTGGGAATAGCATTGGAGAGATCGTATCTCCCTGCCTGACGCCTTTCCGTCAGGATTAACCCAGTGGTAAACATCGGGGCCACACGTTTTAGCTTCGCTGGTTAACCATCGGTAAGGAGTGCTGCAGTGGTCATTTTTATAATCAGACTTTATTCCCTGGAGAACCTGATTACAGACATGAGCATGTATTTGTGTTACGTAAAAAAAACTTTCGTGCCTTCTGCATGGAATTCACCTAAAACGCAAACATTTAACATGTCCCTGAAAGCATGCAACATAAAGTGAACTAATCCTGCTTACAGATGCCTTTATAATTGCGGCAGAAAAATGAAATAGCAAACTTTGGTTTCTTGAGTAGGAGAGGGGCAGTGGAGCGAAAACAAACAACTTGCAGAAATCACAAATTAGTGCGATGCATTCCTTCCTTTACAGGACTCACTGTACCTCAAATAGGGATCACTGTTTTGCAGGCGAAAAAAAAAAAACATTATTGTGTCTTACCGCTTAAATTATGTTCGATTTATTTCAAGAGTAACTGCATCAAAATTACGGGCAGCAAAAGTGGCCTTGTTTCAGAAAGCGTAGGCAAGAGTAGCCTTCCTGCTTCTCAGAAGCTTCTCTCTCGCTACACAGGGCCTTATGAAGTCCTACGTCAAATTAGCGACCTAAATTACTAGATTTCGCCGCTGCAGTTTGATGCATTCTCAAGTCTGGCGCCTGTTGACGTCGTGCACGTTTCGGGGCTGAAACAACACTTCGCTCGCAATTCTTCGCTTACCATGCGCCGAGACGTGGCATCATCACCCGGGGGTCTTGTTATGGAAGGATGAAAGAAGAGAGAGTAAGGAGAAGAACGTGGGACGCTGGCTGCTGGGTGTTGTCGGGGGCAGCTATCTTGATTACTCTGACTCGACCCGCCGTGGTTGCTCAGTGGTTATGGTGTTGGGCTGCTGAGCGCGAGGTCGCGGGATTGAATCCCGGCCTCGGCGGCCGCATATCGATGGAGGCGAACACACCCGCGCACTTAGATTTAGGTGCAGGTTAAAGAACCACAGGTGGTCGAAATTTCCGGAGTCCTCCACTACGGCGTGCCTCATAATCAGAAAGTTGTTTTGGCACGTAAAACCCCATAATTTAATTCTTTTTTACTCTGACTCATTCTCTCTCTCTCTCTCTCTCTCTCTCTATATATATATATATATATATATATATATATTGCAAATACGCTCTTTCTATACTCTCAACATCCCGGTAACAATACCACGCTTATAAGACAAGGGAGGGCATTATGATGTCCTGAAAAATAAACGTTATCGACACCGCAACTGACAAAAACGCCACTCATTCGCTGAAGCGACATGGAATTCAAAATTGTGAGAGTACGTTTAGCGTTTGCGTCAAATCCCCTTAGTACGGTTTGCACGCACCGTCTCGTTAAGTCATGCTAGCAGGCTAATAAATAATATCACACTATTACCAGCTCCCCATGTGTTCCAATATTGCTATGATTGCACATACGCTACACATGGGTGGATAGAAAGAACTTTAATGTAAATCCGGCCAATTTAACGACCAGGGCTCATGTCTTCCACGAGCGGACTTGGAGGCCTTGCCTCATCGCGCCTCTCGGGCCCACTCGACTGCGCGCTCTTGTGCCTTGAGGTTGGAGCTGCACAGAGTGGCGGCCCACTTCGACGCAAGAGCCTCTGGAGCTACTGCCATTTTAGCTGATATAACAGGACATTCCTACAATATGTGCGAGAGGGTCGCTCTAGTTGCTTGACATAACTTGCAAAGAGCTCTCGCGTATTGCCAGTCAAGTTTCCAAGTATCGCAAGTGATGTTTTGTGCAGCTGAACTTTAAATTGGATTTAAAGCGCCTTTGGGTTTCAGTACTTCGAAGCGATGTCGAATACTCAGGCAGGATGGTGTGGGCGCCACAACTGTAGAGCTGCGCACGCGCTTGCGGAAGTTTTTCGCAAGCACCCAGATGTGGATATTTTTAGGCGGGCACTGAACACTGAGCTATGCTTCGTGGTTGCTGCCACGACTAATGAGCCTGACAATCAACTGTACAAAATTTAGTATGCCGCCTAGGAGAACAAAGCTGTCCTCAATGGGGACACAGGGTACTCTGTACACGTAGCTGTCGACATCACGAAATATCGGCCGTCTCAGCATGGTCTGAATAATATCTTGTGTGGCGTCTTCGCATGTACTTTTGACATAAAGGAGCAAAGTAGCAAACCGGCATTTACAGGTGTTTGTTCTTTAACTCGTGTTGCTCGTGGTATATACACTATGATGCTGGATGTGCAACTAGAAATCCGCGAGGCTTAGTCGCTGTATGCGTTCACTGATGAAGCCTGGCATATATTTGGGGAGATATATGACAGAGTTAAGGGACATGGCACAGGTAGCAGGCGACTACGTATCCACTGGAGAACAATGCTGTCCTGCCCTGAGTTCCGAGGCCGAACCTCTTTCTAAGGTGAACATTAATCCAAAGAAGGAATGCATAAACTAGGTGAAGAGGTACGGCGTTTGAATTCCCACTGTTAGCGTGTTGTCTGCAGTCGTGTGGCATGAAAGCGTAGGTGTAGCGATAAAAATGCGTTTGAATAAAGGCCCCTTTTTAGTTTTATTTATTTATTTATTAAGTACTGCTAGCCTGAATTCCAGGCCTTAAGCAGGAGTGGGTTACACTTCGGTACAAATGTACCTGAAGAACAAGAAGAGCACATACAAACAATGGAACTGGAGAAAAGTGACTGGTTTGTCAAGTACGGCACTGAATTATATAATGACAAATGGTAAAATGTTATATAAATATGAACACACATCATATCGCAATAGTAGATATATGAACACATCAAGACATATTAGACAAGTGCGTTGCTCAACAATTGACAATGTGAAGGAAATAGGCGAAAGAAAAAGTAATTGGTTCGATGCGTTATAGATGTCAATGCGATGCACAATATAAAGAAAATATAACTGTAAAAGCATCAAAATAAAAAAAGCAGGACATAAGTGCGACGCTTTCATAAAAAGTTGCTAGATCATTGGTATAAGACACTATCATTTCACATCTTGAAGTGCGGCAGTGAAAGCGGCAACAGAAGAGCTCTCGATTACTTCTATGGGCAAACGATTCCAATCACGGATGGTACGGGGAAAGAAAGAATTCATGTAAGTGTTGGTTCTACAATAAATTTCGCTAACTTTTTTTGAATGGAAAGAACGAGTGGAACGCTGCGTAAGAGGTTTCAAGTACGTGTTTTTGTCGATTCCAAGGTTATCATTGTATATCATGTAGACTGTTTTTAGCCTTTCGCGGTACCGTCTTGTTTGTAGGGATTCTAGATTTGCAGAAATTAATAGAGCAGTTGGCGATGTTTGAGCCTGTCGATGCGTATGCAAGCATAGTTTGGCTAGCCGTTGCCATTGGGAATCAACATATGGCGGCCCTCGTGTTGTTGGGGGGCAGCTATCTTGATTACTCTGACTCGACCCGCCGTGGTTGCTCAGTGGCTATGGTGTTGGGCTGCTGAGCGCGAGGTCAGCAGCCTCGCGCTCAGCAGCCTTGGGGAGGCGGTGGTACATGACGGTGGGCAGTCACTGTGTATTTAAGCTCGTGCGCGGCACCGGTGCATAAGCTAGACCGTTGTATCTGCTGGCTGACCTCGCAGCCGTAGAAAGGTCTGCGCGAGATAATCCTCCTTGTGGATACCAGGGCTGGTTTGGCATAGCTGAATGCGGAGTAACAGACTGACGGCTGCACGAAGGCGTGGACAATTTAGTCTTACTTCAAAATGGTGATCGCTCACAGGAATGGTAAGGTGGAGCATCTGGGCCGCGATTCTGCAGCCGAGCCATTTTCGGTGATATCCCTTCTCGCACTTTTTGCGTGGGAGCGACGCCCCGTACGCGTTATCATTGGTACCAGCCGGCTTCGAATGGTGAAGGACAAGAGTGGCAGAGGATCGAGCGGAAGATGTTGCTATAAAAATTGTGTGGCCGTGAGTGTCGTTCTGCGTGGAGATGACGGGGGGTACTGATATAGCTACACTAACGCTTGCGCGCTGTAACACGCTGCATGCTAACACCATCATATTTTTCCAGCGAAGCTGTTGACATCTAGCCCGTGTATGCATCCCTCGCATGCGTTCCCAGAAGGGTACCCTGGCCTGCTTTTGTTGTAGGTATAGCCTACAGGCATGTGTGTGCCGTTCCCGGAGACAGCGCAATACTGGGGCAACCCGCGGAGGATATATATATATATATATATATATATATATATATATATATATATATATATATATAAAGTGCATTTAGTGTAGCGAGTTGGCCTTCACGCGCTCTATTTGTTTTACATCCTGTTTGACGAATATTAAGAGGGGGGGGGGAAAGTGTGGCGCCAGTGCCTCCTGTGGCCGTAATAAAGTCACGCGCGCGCAAGAGGTTGCCGGCGCGGCCGCAGCAACGGTTGGTTGCCGCCTATGTGAGGGAGCAGGTGCGGTGACCGCGGCGGCGCTTGTGTCTGCTTGTGTTGTATTAAGAAAACATGTATGATTTCATAATGTATGCAGCCCATGCATGTAGCCCATGTATGCAGCCTTAACAGCTTCTCCGTTCCCATATGCGTGTTGCGGCCCCACGAATTATTTTGTCGGCTGCGCGAACACCAATCAGTGGTTGGGCGGTAATAGGCACGTGAGTTTGAATGCAACGCATTTTTCGCGCCTTTGCGAAACATTGCAGCAGGTAAGTTCTCGACTCGACTGATTGGGGCCCTCTTCAATGAAAAAGCAAAAGAATCATCATCTTTTAGCTCAAACCGGGTGCTCTACCGATATAGTAATATACGACGACATACATAGAGCCAACAGTTGTACATGTTATGCTTTGCGCAAACTGATTCTCCCTGTGAGTGTAATCTGCATAATTTTCGCTTTAAGTGTAACGCGTATTATTCGACTCGTGGCACAGTGAAGACGCTGTGACTAGATGCTGCCCTTCAGCCCCTTTATAAAAACCTCGAGTCTTTCTTGCTTCAGTTATCACGAAGACTATCGGCGGTTTTTGCTCGAAGCAAATGTTTGGCGGTATCACCGATATTGCAGCGTAACATTATTCCCTGACTGCTGTGAGAATTTACTTATGACTTGTGCCTTCGCTAAGACAAGTGAATCGAAGATGATTGGTCATATGTATTTATCATTTATTATTTATTATGCATACCTTCAAGGCCTAGTTGGCACAACAGAAAGAAGTTGTGAGAATATACAATATTTGCAGTACAGGATAAAAATAGAAAACCAAACTATAAGGCACTTTGAACGGCGATGTTGAAGTGAGTGGTGTCACAAATTGAGACTGTGGAGGCGGGAAGGCGGTTCCATTTATTGACGGTTCTTTGCAAAAAGCAAGAACGGTTCAAATTAGTTCGACAAGATAGCACTTCAATTTTGTGTTGATGGTTGACGCGAGACGAGATGTAACTTGGTCTGGTGAAAATATTTTCTTGAAGAGTAGGGTACTGGTATTCTAGTATTTTAGTATTCTATATATATATATATATATATATATATATATATATATATATATATATATATATATATTATAGTAATATGGTATTAAGTATTATATTTTATATTATATTTCATAAAAAAGACAGAGACGAGAGTACTTACGACGTAACGAGAGATCAGGTAGACCTAGTGTTCTTTTCATCGACCTGAAGCTAGAATGGCGTGAATAATTTGAGAGAATGAAACGGGAGGTGCGTTTCTGAATGCTTTCAAGGGAAATGGCAAGATTGCCATGAGCAGGGTCCCATATGGCTCAAGCATATTCTAATTTTGGACGGAGGAGTGTTTTGTGTAGAGTAAGCTTTAGTGAGGTGTCTGCTGATGCACAGTTTTGTCTCAAATAGCCTAAGGTTCGGTTAGCATGGCTAGTGACATATTCAACATACATATTCCAAGAAAGGTTGCTAGTAATATACAGGCCAAGATACTTGTAGGAGTTAACAACCGACAGGTTGTTACACAAGAGGTAGAGCTAGATGAGACGCGCATATTCTTGCATTTAGTTGTGTTAAGCTGCATTAGCAATTTGTTGCGCCAGTTGGGTACGCTATCCAGGTCGTCCTGTAGCTTACTGGAATCACTAAGGTTAGTTATTTTGCGATATATGACAGAATCGTCCGCGAATAGCCTAATGTTTGAATTAGAAATACAGTCAGGAAGGTCGTTCAAGTAGATAAGAAAAAGCAAGGGACCCAGTACCAATCCTTATGGTACACCGGATGCTACGGAACAAGGTCTGGACTTAAATTCGTTAGCGGTACGTACTGTGTCCCGTTGAAGAGGAAATCTTTTAGCAATGCAAATACCTTGGGGTCAGTTTTAAGAAGCGAACGTTTAAAGATCAGTAAATCGTGAGAAATGGAATCGAAAGCTCGCAAGTAGTCCAGAAATACGCAGTCGCTGTTAATTTTCTGATCCGCATTATTAAACAAATCGTTCGTAAAAAAAATGAGCTGCGTTTCACAGGAAAAGTATTTTCTAAAGCCATGCTGCGCGTTGTCAAAGAAAGGGTTGGTCTCGATAAAATAAGGTGTGCATGAATTATATGCTCCAACCTTTTATTTAGGATGCTTGTTAAAGAAATTGGTCGGTAATTATTTGTGGAATGAATGTCACATGATTTATGAAGCGGAATCACCTTTCCCATCTTCCAGTCTTTGGGCAGGGCAGCATGACTGTTCAAAAATATTCGACAAAATAATACAATAAAACAAGTCAGTGCATTTTAGCATTTTTGAGTTTGTGGAGTCAGGACCACATTACGAAGAAATGTTAAGATTGGTGATAAGTTTGCCAACGCCCACCCAGTCAAAAAAGATGGAATTCGTAGGCGGAAAATGATAAAAGGGGCACAGCAGTTGCAAGCGACTGCTTAAAAAATGAGGGGAAGGTGTCATTCAAGATATGACAGCACTCGTGAGGAAAAACAGGCACGTCAGACTGAGTTAACTGCTGGTCATTCTTTTTAGTACTAGTGCAAAATAGACCAAAACTGTTGTGGGTTAGAAACCAGAAACGATGGAAGAGTATTCCTCCGAAAAGTTTTTTTCGGCATTAGCTAAGGCCGAAAAAAAAAACTCATCGGCAATGTGGAGATAGTGAGCAGGACCATTTGTCACTTTGGCGCGGCGAAACACCTGCTTTTTTTGTTGTTGTCGCGCAGGCGCTCTAGCGAATTATTAAAGCACGGTGAACGGGCATTAGAATGCATGCCCTTCTATTAGGCACGTAGCGATCAAATAAAGAAATAAGTTTTTTTTTACAGAAACCAGTTTTCATGTACAGTTCTTTGTGAAAAATGCACGACAGTTTCCAATGAAAGACTCAAACTAGGCAGTTATTGCAAAAAAAGAAAACACTGTCTCTGTTGTAATCTAGTACAATTTTTGAGCTCTTCTCACAGCTAACATGCGCCTTAAGAGTGAAGTGGATCATTGAATGGTTGCTTATCCCTTGCAGGAATGTAAGGGGAGAAACAAGGATGGGTGCATTCGTAAGAATAAAGTCCATTGTGTTGGCAGAAGTCGGTGTAGAACGCGTGGGGTAGTGGATTAGATTAAAACTATGGCAGAGATCTAAAACTTCTGAAAATTGCGGAGAATTTTGTTTAACTGTAACGGAATCGCTCAACCCCACAACATTCGGAAAATTCAAGCCCCCAAGTATAAACAAACAAACTTGACGTAGGGTATCTTATTAATAATAAGATGAGTATTTGTATCATGGAGTTTGTGACAACACGAAATAGAAGCAGCAGGTGGTCTATACCAAGCACAGAAAATAAACTCGTGGTTTGCAATGACCAGCCGTACACACACAGGTTCTAATGATGAAACAAGCGGAATGTTTTGTGACACAAGAGATTGTTTCACAGCTCTCAAGACTCCCCCTCCTAATCGAATTCCGCGGTCATATTGGTAAAGATTGTAAGGGTTTTCACAATCCAATATTTCCAGTTTTTAAATCATGGGGTTTTACGGGCCAAAACCACTTTCTGATTATGAGGCACGCCATAGTAGAGGACTCCGGAAATTTCGACCACCTGGGGTTCTTTAACGTGCACCTAAATCTAAGCACCACGGGTGTTTTCGCATTTCGCCCCCATCTAAATGCGGCCGCCGTGGCCGTGATTCGATCCCGCAACCCATTTCCAGTTTTTCCCTTTGCCATTTCATTCTATGTTTGTGCTTCCGGGCATTTATTCATGTCTTTTAGCTTATTCGACGCAGTTCTCGAGGGAACAGTTATTTTATTTAGACACGCTTCCTTTGTTGTTCTGTTATGGATATGAAAATTTGTCGCGCTAAGAAGTCCCGCAGAATCGCAGTTTTCGTAATTTATACGCTTGGTAGCATTTACAAACTGGTCACTTGCATTTATTTATTGCGATCCCCATCATAAGTGAATTAGTTGAAAAGTTAATCACGCGACCTTAATTTATTAGCCCTATATTTATTACGCTTTATCCTACCTCTTATGTCCGCCGCCACTTGTACCACGGTTCCGAAGAAAGCAAACCATTATAGGCCGAGAAGGGGTACAACTGGGATGAATGACGGTTAGTGTTTTCTAATAGGAAAATTTGTTTGCGTGAAGTCCAATACTACTGATGCCGATATCATGTATCGTCTGTTAAATTCCCTATCCGTGCCAAGCGATGACCACTAACCTAAAGCATATCAAAATGGTATCAGGAAGAATGAAAGCACCGCACTTCTTTATATGAAAAAGAAATGAAACGTTTAGCGTAAGCGGGCAAGGACAGATTTTGCCCGAATATATGCAAAAACAAAAACAAGCGTGTCATGCACACTTGCAGTATGAAAGTTCTGAACAGCCGCGCCACACCGCTACGGATGCTTGTTCTGTACTGCCACGTGGTAGTGACGGTCCGGAACACAGTAGCAAAACTGCGAATGGCGAAACGATTCATTGGGCCAACCTGCGCCAAGAAAAACAGGCTACACACTCAAAGCACCACGGAAGCGGCGAGCACAGTCCGCGATCGTCCAAAACCTGCGGGTCAAGACAAAGCCACCTAGAAAAAATGTAAGGCCTCCGCACGCCGGTGTGACGTCACGCTAGTCGGATGGGCCGGACAGTTGACGCCGTCGGCGTATCCGCGCCTCGGTTCGTTGCGCTTGCAGGGTGTCTCTTTGCGCATCGCGGATACTATGGCACGGGAAAATTAGTGCTGCCCTTAAAGTGACAGCAACCTATAGATGCATATGCTTCGGTTCCAATGCAAGACACGTATAGCTGACGCAAAAAAATAAGGGGGAGCCGCTGGTTGACCGCGGTCAACACCACCATAGAAAGCAACATTCTTTCATAGCTTCCTTAGATTACTTGATTGGCGACATTTATTTGCGTGTACCGCAACACGACCTGCCTTATTGTGCTTGTGATGTTTGGCCGGGACTAAGACAAGCAAACTCCATGCTGCTTAGTCACTTTAACCTTAGACGGAAAGAAAGAAAGAGGAAAACTACATGTTCAAGACACAGAATATACTTTATTCCCAAATGATAAGAACTGGATTCAGAAAGAAACATTTAAATCTTCCATATACAATTATCATTCTCACTCTTGCATTGCGTAAAACAGTCCTCGCTAGACACACGAATATCAAGGTTAATTTTATTGTGAAAATTTTATCATTATAGGGTCACGCACAACTAACTGTCAAATAGAATAGGCTTCTGTCTGGGTTGTACCATTTTTTGTGGTTATTTTATTTGCACCTGCCATGTTTGCAGGCCTTTTTGGTCTCCATAAAATACTGAGATAATGGTGAAAAGTAAGTCAAAAACAAGTGGCCTAATATCACTCCTAAAGGAAAACATGCAATTAATGGATTGCGGTAGCATGGAGAGTTCGAATCATAAACAGGTAGCACAATGCACTCAAACGCAAACATTTGAATTGGTCAAAATGCAGGGTTTAAATTTTGATAATGTAGGCAAATAAGTCCTAGATATGCCACAGGTTTCTTTTTACGAGGGTTCTGTCAACACAAACATACGTAGATGTTCAATAAAGCAGAGCTTCATGAATAAAAAATAAATAATGAGAAACATCTCAGGCCTTCAAGGTCTGCAATTTTCGGTCGTTCTTGGCGTTGCGTAATTGGTCATTTTCTGTGTGGCACAAGTTGTTCAGCAGTGTAATCGCTGCAGCACTTCCAACATGCCCCATTACCTCCTGTGCAGGATGACCGGAATCACAAACATCTACATCCTCAAAATCATGAAGGTTAGCGAACACAAGGCCGACAAGAGTATCTTTCTGCCTAGGAAGGCTGAAAAATCGTACGGCATGTTCTGGTGTCCTGAGCTTGTCCAATATAATTTCAGTAAAGAGTACAGCATTAACCACAACTGCTCGTGGAAACTTCAAGCCAACCCTTGTCATCTTCGTGATTAATGCATTCTCAGGGTCATCTAGATCGACGTCTTGCATCACAAGGCTTTCACTGCAAGATGCGCATGTCAACTTTTTTAGAGCTGCATGGGCACAATAGCCGGCAACATAGGTTATTGCCGGTACCCTTGACGTTTTTTTTTTCAATGTCACAGTCGGTCACAGTGACTTGAAACTGGCCATTTCCTGAATTTACACTTGTCTCCAACGTGCTCGCGCTCGGTGGTGGTAGAATGTCCAAATATGGCAGGTCCAGAACCTTCTGCAAACGCTATTTGTTTTCAGATTCATATATCTGCCTTATATACACGTGGTAATTGGCACCAGACAATTGCAGGTACTTTCCAAAGGGATCCTCTAAGCTATAAGAAATTTGCCCAAAAGAACATACTCGAAATGAAGCTCTTCGAGAGAATATATGGAAAGTTCGTGCAAGGCGTGGGTAGTGTGGCTGAAAGCTATGTGCGTTTCACGTATCAAGCGGCCATTGTCATGTATGAGGCTGCCCCACTGATCAAGCCATTGAACCATTCTCTTTAAGAATTCTAGTTGAGGACATGACGATGAAACTATTGGACATTGCAACATGATCTCGCAACCGCTGTCCTTTTCTTGGCGTCTTGACGTTAACAATGTTCCACCAAGTCAAAATGGTGTCGTCATATTGAGATGTTTCCTTTGCATGCTGGAACGTTGCAACACTGAGAGCAGCAACATTAGATGAGTTAAAAATCTTTAAGGCCAGTTTAACGTTCTGCTGTTCCATGTTCGAGGGTTTCAGTGCCTTCAAAGTGAGCGTTGGTGCTAGCTTCAAGAGCTCATGCTTTTCAGCTTCGTGCAACTGGCATAATGCCTTGAAGGATGCTGTAAGTATCTTTGGTTCAGCCTCATCATTCTTCGGTTCAGGAAAGTACATGCATTTGCCAATGTTTCTTTGATTCAGCCAGTTATTTCTTATACACTTTAGTATGTGAACTGGGTCCACCACGAAAAACAGGAGTCGTGATGATCAGCAGGATGCTGGTAAACAATGCTGACACTTGCCGTCTTAGCGAAGTAGGACATGGCTTTTCGGTTTATCGAGTTATTGTCCGAGATTACTGTGATTATTCTAAAACTAGATGCCTCTAGGTCAAGAACAATCTTCCGAAGGAAGTCGTGCAGCGCCTTAGCGTCGATTTGTTCCACAGGAAGAATGTGTACAACATCCTTGTTTGAAGAAAGCAGGCCCTGTATCATAAATACGTGGGCATATTTTGCTGCAGTCGATGAATTTACCGCAGCACCAGTAACAAAGCCAGCCTTCTAATAAAAAAATGATTGAGGGTGAATCTGATCAATAACTAACGTTAAAGTCTTTTCATGCTCTTTATATGTGCTTACAATGCACTTTGCATAGGAAAGAAAGCTACATTCTTTCTGCTGCGTTTCAGGGCGTACATCGTACGATGAACACAGTCTTCTGATAGTATCAGGATGCGGCATCTTAAGCTTCATCGTACTTCTCAGGAACCTATATGCATGAGGGGAAATTCTGAACAAAAAATCGGGGGGATATCGGCCAGCATTATCCAAAACAATATCAACTTGACTCTTCAAGAATTTAAGCACTTCCAAATGACATTCTTGCAACTCGCATGCGAAATGTTTTCCACTTACTTCCTCTAGCAATGTCGAAACCAATGTCAGTAGATTACGGGCCTTTTCAGAAAGCTCAGTGCTGATATCCTTACGTGTCTGTTCGATCATGTGTAACACACTTTTCAAATCTCTGAAGTCGCACAGCTTTTCAGGAACTAACTCATCACCACACTTACTCACGCCCGTTTCACCAAAAAATACTTCGACGCGCAGGTCTGTGGACACGATCACCGACGTACGGACTGCAGGAGCAGATTGAAGTGACAAGTCCAAAAAGAAAACCTTGGAGCCCTTGTTTAAAACTGTCCAAAAGTCCGAACTCTGAAAGCTTGGCAAGGCCTTCAGCAAGTCCGCAAAGCTACCAACCACATTTTTGGCGTCCTCTTCTGCTTGGGTTTGCTGAGAAAGCATTATTGCGTTTTGCAAAGATGCGGCTTCCAAGTGAGCTCTTTTCGCACCCGCCGCTTCTCGAACGCACGCTTGCGGACGCGATAACTAGGCAGGGCAATTCGGAAACAAGCTCGGAACTGCAGTTTTTCTTCAGACGAATGTTTTTCATGGCAACTTCGACCACTTTTCCTGTTTTGACGTCCGTGTAAGATGTCGTCTTCAAGTTCTCCGATGGCAAGAAATGCTTTTCACAGAGCTGAAATAAAAAGAAACAAGGCGTTACCGGTAAGAAGCTCGACGAAAATGTTGAATATACAAGTGCGTCGACAGGTGCAGAGACTCATCTATTGTGCACGCGTGCACGAATGCATTGCGCACTATGCTGACGAAACCTATTCGTCTGAAAATTCAGAATAACAACAGAGAGAAGAAATACTTACCACTGTGTACTTCGTTGGCGAGAAGCCCTTCCGAGGAACTGCCCTCGTCCATGCTTCCCGAGTGGCTCGGTCAGATGGGAACTTGTGCACTCGGACACTTGGTTTTCCGTCATAATTGGACTTGCAGTTTGGTGCGCAACAGCAGCGAGGCATCGTTGCGCTTCCGTGTACGACGAACCACGCACAATCGAAGAAAAGCAATTGCGTTTACGGTGCAGCATGCCCCACTAACGCCACCAAGAAAAAGTACCACGCGCTGCCGCTCTAGCGTTGCAGCCACGGAGAAAATTTGTTTTCAGAACGCGCGCCGCGTTGTAAAAACGCAGCGCTCCCCCATCCACCGCTACCATCCGACTCTCGTGACGTATTTACAAGGAGAGGAGGTGATGCGGTGGCCTTACATATTTTTCTAGGTGGCTTTGGTCAAGAGCGTCGGCTTTTATGCGTGAGTCATCGAAGATCCCACAGCAAGCGCCGGTGTTCGGGCATCTTCAAGAAAGTACTACAGAATTCGCGTCGCCCATACAAACATATTACAGAACGTGCAACAGACGACGGATAGAACAACCGTCGATTACATTCGAGAAACTTCCGATGCCCGCAGGCGCTGAGCGTTTACCATTTGTTAGCCGGTAAGCAGCGGTCAATCGGAGAAAGAAGCACCCGTGTCACTACTGTAAAACTTCATCTACAAGTGCTTCAAAACGTTATAAGCATGATTTTTCCGTGCTTTCGGACAACGCAATCTAGAAGCAAGTTTAAATGTTTCTTAATTAAATTATGGGGTTTTAGGTGCCAAAACCCCAATCTGATTATGAGGCACGCCGTAGTGGGGGACTCCGGATATTTTGACCACGTGGGGTTCTTTAACGTGCACCCAAATCTAAATACACGGTTATTTCAGCATTTCGCCCCCATCGAAATGCGGCCGCCGTGGCCGTGATTTGATCCCGCGAAGTCGTGTTGAATTTTTATAAGATAGGGGCCATGTCGGTGGGAAGGGGGGGGGGGCGGGGGTACGATATATGGATAAATTTTTAGACGTCTTGTTTAATTGCGGTGTTTGCAGTGAATTACTCATTTTACGGCGGGAAAGCACTATACAAGTGCGGTAGGCATGATCGGCCGCTGCTATTTACGAACGGAATGTGAGACATGCCAAGAGTCATATGCAAGCGAATTTTTAAAATGCGTGGTTTATTGCATAATTCAAAAAGTGCCAATACAAGTAAAAAAAAAAGACGATATTCGTTCCACGAACTGAAGCCGTATTTTTCGTGAGCGTACTTTCATTTCTGCCTTCATTGTTTATCTAATTATACTCACAGTACGTATCTAATTGTTTATCTTATTGCGCTGAAGTCAACCAATACATCAAAGATGATGAAGTCGGGAGAGGACGACGATTGAGGACCTCTGCATCACCGCTCGCGTTTTCTAGGTCACCAATTATCCACCGGGACAGCGACGCCGCTGACTTGGCACTGTGGCAACTTTTACCAACGAGCTTCATACACTCACACCTTAAAAGTCAAGGCATCTATACGCTCACTCGTAAAACCAGCGGACCCGCCGCGGTTGCTCAGTGGCTATGGTGTTAGGCTGCTTAGCACGAGGTCGCGGGATCGAATCCCGGCCACGGTAGCCGCATTTCGATGGGGGCGAAATGCGAAAACACCCGTGTACTTAGATTTAGGTGCACGTTAAAGAACCACAGGTGGTCGAAATTTCCGGAGTCCTCCACTACGGCGTGCCTCATAATCAGAAAGTGGTTTTGGCACGTAAAACCCCATAATTTTTTTAAACCAGCGGGACTGAAATTTGCAAGGTTGGTCAAGCATGCGTTTGTTTCATGTTTTTTTTTCGGCGTGTAATGCCAGCCGCGGAATGAAGGCAGCCCTCGAACTCAGCATACTATTTGTAGATAACGCCAGCGGTTCAGCACGCGCATCGTAGACGGTGAAAACGTCACTATCTACTTACTGCGTGACTTTTCGCTGGGCTTGTTTGTGATGGGCTTCGCTTTCGAATCGGGAAACGCTATTGTGTCCACTGGCCGTATTATATCGGTTTGCCTTTTTTTTTCCTCCAGCGAAGCTGTATATGGAAGGGGGGGGGGGCTAGGTTAACATTTTTCCGTCCCTCTATCGAGTCCCATTGCTAGGGAAAATAAAACGTCGTCGTCTAACCACCAATCATTCTTCATCGGTTTCTTCTGAGGTATCATCACCCTAGCGACGTTACCAGCACTTGCACTTTGGACTGGCTATGGGCAGGACGCGCGTAGCTTGCTGTGAAGAAGAGCGCGCCCTCAAAGAGCGCCGACGGGGACAACAGCGCGAATGGGCGACAAAGCG